>NC_080387.1:32857640-32995672 GCF_028751815.1 Salvia miltiorrhiza
TTCAGCACGCCGAGAAAGAAATTTCACGGCAAGATCACAATTGTCAAAGGATGTAAATTTCAACGATCAAATCTTCAAAAGTTGCAACTCCAGGTACCAAAATTTCCACCATTTTGATTCTGTTGTCTGCAGAAACTCCTCTATAAATTGAGGAGAGTTCTGCAGAAGGAAGAAGTGCAGCGAGCAACAGAGAGTTTAGGAGATTTGTTTCTTTTACTTGCAAGAGCTCAAGTGAGCTCCCTTCGCCGGGCCATTTCTTCGTCGACCGGCCACTAGGCTCTGAACCGAGAACGTGTACTCGTTCCTCCATCTTTAGGCTACCAAACCCAACAATCGAAAGGCCGAAACCTTCTCTATATTTTCCCGACCAAAGGCCACAATATCCTTCGGAGGCCAACGTCGAATTCCCGACTTAGCCACCGGCCAACTTACGGCCTTCGTTTCTCACTATCCTTACGACGAAAAAGGATCGAGAAACCACCGTTGTGTAGCCTGATCTATCTCGCACGAGGAAAACTAAGTCGTAGACCTTCGCGGCTAAACCCCATCGCGGAACGACGACCAGAAAAAAACCCCGGCGAACAACTTCCATTAGTGCTCACTTGGACAAGGGTAAGTTGACGCCCTTATTTCGATGCATTCCCGTTTCTATTATATTATGAGAAATTTCTGGGGTATAGATGGGAGTGTGTTAAATATTCGTACAAAGTTTCATATCATTTGAACTTCGTTTACTACCCTTTTAAAATTCGAGAAGTCTACTGCCCGTATCTGCTAAAACTGTTGTGAGGCAGATGATTAGGTTAATTATTTCAGTAACCATATGTTGATATTTAGCTCTCAAATTTTTATTCTATGAAGATATATGTGTTAGCTATCTACATATAAAATTTGAGCTCATTCAGGTAACGTTTGCTATTTTTCAAAAATCTGGACTTTCAGTTGGCAGAAACTGCCGAATCTGGTAGGCGATGGGAAAATCGCTATATCTCTTAAACTACTTGGAGTTTTTCAACATACTTTTTTTTTAATTAAACTAGACTCAAAGAGGTTTCTATTGATATAAAATTAGACTCCATACGAGTTCGGAGTAAAAGCAGTTTATTAGTTGAAGTTGAATATATACAGTTTTGTTGAGATGGAAATGATTCAAAATAATTCTTATTAAGGATTTTAAAGTTTTATTGTTGATAAAATATCACTTTTAGTTTATAAATGAGCTATTGAGATATATAAATATTCTGAGAAAGATTTCATGAGAACTTGTTGGTAAAATTATATTAGATGGAATAGTTGATAAATGAAATATTAAAGATTTATTAATTAAATGGTTAAAATATTAAAATTATTAGATCTTCTCGAAAATTTCTTTTATAGTTAACTCCTATTATTATTTTAAAATATTTTTACAAATGTTCCTAAAATCTCACAATGAAATTTTCATCAGGAATTAATATTTAGAATTTATTAATGACTTATTAGTTCTTTTAATAGTAGCAATATATATATATTGATTGGCATTATTAAATGGGGAAAAGGAAAATATTTTATAAATTATTCTTTATTTATAATGGATAAATAAAGGAATAATATAAAATGGGCTTTCCTACATCCTCAAAGGTACATGAAGTATTTCGATAAAAGAAGAACGATTGTATATGAGTTAGATACAGTCGTTTAAGGAAATATGGGTAGTTAGAGAAATGAGTGAATAGTGATTCACTGCATTTGTTGTTATCTTTTCTATTATTCACTCGAACACATGTTTCGTGTT
Organism: Salvia miltiorrhiza; assembly: GCF_028751815.1. NCBI lineage: Eukaryota > Viridiplantae > Streptophyta > Magnoliopsida > Lamiales > Lamiaceae > Salvia > Salvia miltiorrhiza. The sequence continues at coordinate 32,859,415 of NC_080387.1, forward strand.
ATCAAAGGTGCAAATAAACAAAAGCGCCTGAGTAACCTATCGCGCTAAGGAAAGAGAATCATTGTCTTAAGTAGCAAAACACTGCAATCAGGTAGGCATTACTTTCATATATATCAAATGAGTTTAAATGTTACGTTCAAGCAAGTTATTTCATGACAAAATCTTTGAATTGATGTTATTTCAAGTATTGTCTTGCCATAAAATGTTTCAATTTCAGTATGATATCTATCTGATATGGCTTTGCCAATTATCATGTAATCGAATTCGAGTCTTGAGCAGTTGATAGCTATCCTGCCTTGGCTAGTGTACACCAGTGACCGTGAGTCATCTAGCGGGTTGGCCGGTCAAGTGACCGTGAGAGGTGGCCACCTCTCCGGCACACAGATTCAGATATGATAGATTACAAAAGAACTTAGTCTGATCAGACGAACTTTAGAATCACAAATGAATTTAGTATGCTTAGGGCCTTTTTAAGTAAAAAACCCTTGGTTATACTATTGAAATGGCATGACAATTTACATTTATTATGTATGTATATGATTTTCGGCATATGTCTACTGAGTACTTTGTACTCAGCCCTGCATGTATTTCTAAATGTGCAGGTTGAGCAGTGATGAGTGATGATGGGGTGTCGTGCGGAGCTTTGTCATATTTACTAAATAAACTCTTGGCGATACATGTCTTCATACATGTATCACGTTCTATTTCCGCTGCGAACACTCAGTTATGATGCATATTATCCTATTATGTTGGATTGTCAAATCAAGTTATTGTATAAACACTTAAATCGGATACTCTTGACCGATTACTCGCTCTTATCTATTTATGTGTGTTTTTTTTCTCATATGATGTCTAAATCTTAGTTCAATTCCTTTATTATTATTTATCACCCCTTTTCTGTCCCCTCTCCTAATTTCCCTTCCCTAGTCACGGTTTCCCGGCTTACCTATCCTTAGTTAAGACCGGTCGTGACACCAACTTAACAATCGCCCAACACTTTTGAAAGAACATCCCCGAAAAACCATCAGGGCTAGGAGAACTATTAGCATCCATGGCAAAAACTGCAGCCATAATCTCAGACTCATCCGGGATTTTTATCAACATCTCATTTTGGGCATCCGAAATAGAAGGATCAATAAGAGATTCAATCTCCAAAGGATCTGAAATAGGTCCTCCCCCATCTATAAAAAGAGTGGAAAAGAAGTTCACAATATGCTGCTCAATCTCCAACATGTCATACACATTCTGGCCATTGATTTGAAGATGAGAGATAGGAGGATTTCTCTTCTTAAATTTAATCAACCTGTGGAAAAAACCCGTATTTCGATCTCCGTCAGTCAGACAAGCTGCCCGGCTTTGTTGTTGCATCAAATTATTCTTTTGAGCAAGATGAATGTTGATCTGAGCTTGCAAAGAAATTTCCTCATCAAAGTTCTGATCCATATACCCCTGGTCGGAAATTCTATTTTGAAGAGTAGCCAACGACCTCTGAAGCATAGTAATATTGGAATCAACATTTCTAAAAACCTCTTTATTCCATTCGCCAATATCTTTCCTGAGACGCTTCAATTTAAGCATAATACTCATCATAGGACATCTAGTATCAACCATCTCATTCCAAGACCGAACCACCATATTAAGAAAAGTAGGATGAAGAGTCCACATATTGAGAAATTTGAATTGTTGCCGAACACCAGCCAAGTTTCTAATACATTTCATAACCAAAGGAGAATGGTCCGAAGTGAGACGCGGCAAGGCAGATGTAATGATAGTGTCCCAATTATTGTCGAACTCAACTGAAAATAAAGCACGATCCAGAACATATTCAATATGCCTAGGCAAAAATCTCTTTCTAGACCAAGTAAAACGCAAACCATCAGTCTGAGATTCAACCAACTCCGCATCTTCAATAAACGAACAAAAATCTCGACAAACAGCTTGATCAGGAACAATCGTACTAATACGTTCATTAGCACCCTTTACAGCATTAAAGTCACCAATCACCACCATATTCTTTGCTTTGAACCGAATAAGATCATTCCAAAGTACTCTACGAGTAACCGCATCATTAGCACCATGAACCACATCAATTCTAAAAGAAAACCCATGTCAATTACAATCCAAAATGATCGTCTGAGACGACAAAAAAACAATACTCGTGTTAACCATCAGATGCACAAATAACCAAATATTCGAGCAGCTCGGCAAACGGCAATTCTGATGGACATGAGATAAATTAAGAGAATGCCAAAATCTGTGCGGAATATTCCTGAAAGAAGATTTCAGCTCAGTGATGCCTAAAATGACAGGAGAAAATGAACAACAGTGCTCCTTAAGAACCCCGCATGGATTCATCCGTCATGCTACAGATATTCTGGGCGATAATATTCATAACAATCGATTAAAATTCAGCGGATTGAGCCTCGCTCAATTCCACTTCCGCCACCCAACTACCTTTAGACACATTATCCATGGATCGAATACTGTTCTTGTTACTTTTGTCCACCACATAATCTCGAGGTTTCAAACCCTTATCTACCGATTTTCTAAGCCGATTTTTAATGGATTCCTCAGCTTGAGCCAATGACTGGCCTACTATATGACTCACTTGCTATTCCTGCTTCTTAGGCCGTCCTCTCTTCTTAACAGACGGAGTTTCTATCGGCATTGGCGCCTTAGCAATTGCAAGAATTTGCTCCAATCTCTCCGCCTTCAAAGCATTTTCCATAGCCAAAACTTTCTTTGCCTTAAGATCAACCTCATGTTGATCAACCTGATAAACCGGCTCTTCCTCCATAATTATTTCCTCCAACTGCTCTCTTCGAGCAACTCGGTCTCAACAGCCAGCTTCACATTCATATCAATCACGGGGACAGTAACATTTTCAAGCAAATCAGGCCCTGTCATTCTTCTTTGATCCCCAGAACTTCCCTTATTCAATGACGAATCAGAGCCCTTATTTTTATGACTACCAGAAACCTGCGACGTGGCCAAAGTCGAACTTGACGAAACCAATTTATCCATGTTCTCCATACTCGTCTCTTTCTTCTTCTCTTCCAAAGCCTCAAACCTATTCGAAATAGTCGGAGTGAAAATAATATTATCGACAACCCTTCCATCCTCCAACAATCTATTCTGAGTTTGATATGGCGAAGCCGACTCATTCTGCATAGCATCATTCGTAGCCACTTCATCACCCTTTTGAATTGCCTTTCCATTGGTAACCACATGCCATTGTTTCTCCTCCACCTGTTTCCCAAATCCCATATTCGGCTTTTTCCCCGCAGCAGGATCATTATTATCCATAGTTTCCTTGATTTATCCCGTCTTCATATTTCCACGCCTGCATTTTTCCAAAGAATGTCCTGTAATTTTGCGCTTAGAGCAATAAATAGGCAAACTCTCATACACGAAATCCACATAGAACGAATAATCTTCTCCATCAATGAGAAGATTTTCAGGAAGAGGCTTAGACAGATCAATTTCCACCAACACACGAGCATATTGATCAAACGTACGACCGACAGAAGCTCCATCAAGTTTTAATGTGTGACCCAGATATCTCCCAATGCCAGCAAGAATTTTCGAATGCCAGTATTCGATCGGAAGGTAATGGATGCGAACCCAAATATTCGCCAAAGGTGAGAGTTCCTTGAAAGGACCAAAATTACGGGACCATTCACGAACCCTAATATGACCGCTTGAAATTTCCCAAAGCACTTTACTATTCGCAAGCATCTTATCCTCAGCGTTCTGAAAATTCACCGTATAATAACTCTTTCCTAAAGGGATTAACTGCCATGTTGAAGATGGAGCCCACAAACATTGAAGTTTCGTTTGAATTTGCATAGCCGGCTTCGGCTTCTATACTTTCCGCAGCAGAAGACGAAAAGTGATGGCATGTTTAAATTCATTGACCTCGTGATTATAGATTTCCTTAGGAATTTTGAAAGAAAATCTTTCTACTTCCTTAGTAGGACGCAACGTATTATAATGATGAGCTGCAACATCAGGATGTCGCGCCAGGCGATTCAAAGTGATATCAGCATAGGACTTAAGGATTACCTTGTCAGCATCAGTTTTCATAGCCTGTTGCTTCTCGTTCTCCTCCATGGAGAGATCCTCAAAAAAATTCGTCGAAGAAGAGCCCCTCGTAAGCGTTACTGCCGCCGCATGGTTGATATGCTTCGGAGAAGAATCCGAAGGCTTAGCCACCGCCAGTTGGCTAGAAGATGAAACAGAAGCATGGTTGAAGTTATTAGACACCGGAGGAAGATTCAGTCTTCCATTATCTGGCAAAGACGCCAGAGAACTACCGGAAATCATGGCTACAATCATAATAGCAAAACTAGGGTTTTGCATCGCCCGCCTCCTTATAATCAACTTTAATTTGAAAAAAAAAATGAAAAATGAGTTCAAAAAAAAAAAGTCAAGTGAGATATTTTCAACTATAGACAAGATGATGCTCAAAAGTCTTACAAAGTTCAAATGAGATGATGTTCACATATAAGATGTGGTCTTAAATTTTACCTATCAATTTAAAAAAAAATTATACTCCTATAAAATTAGTAAATATTTTCTATATACGATTAATAAGAAATACGATGTATCAATCATCCATCATATACTATGTCAAATTAACATATATTTTTTCTTCTTATTTTTCTAAAACCAACCCCACATCAATATTGTACTCCATTCATCCCATTGATCTTATCTTGTTTTTCTTTTTGGGTTGTCCCATTGATTTTGTCATGTTTTTATATTTAGTAATGATTTTACTCTATAAACAATATGACCTCACACCTTTATACACTTTTACTACACTAAGTGCTCGTTTGGTTCAAATAGAGAAATGGAAAGTGAATGGAATCAAATAAATGAGTGAAATGGTAACAATAACCATTACTTTTATTGAGTGTTTGGTTTAGCAATGGAAATGAGTCATTAGTAAGAGATTTTCTTTATTTTATTTCCCCTCTATTTTGAAGGGTAACAAATTGGGTGATTGTGTTACCCTCAAGTAAGGGTAATGGTTAACTCATGACACAAACCAAACAACAAGTAATGGATTCAATTAATTGAATCCCTTTCCAACTTCTAAAAACACTCAACCAAACGTGGGCTTATACTCTCCTTAATAACCGTGCCCAAAAGAAATGGGAGAAGTCTAATGAGACGGAATGAGTATTAAATTTCATCAAATAAAATTTATATGAAAAGACGATCTATTCAAGCTCTCGACAAAAGTTTAACATATAACTGGCGAAATTGTTGAGGGTATTATAGTGTAAACTGTACTATCAATTTCATTTTGATAAAATAAAATTAATTAAAAAAATTATATATAAATCATTTAATGTGATATGACTATAAATAATGTACAATATATAATTACAATGTAAGTCGAATTTCAACAACGTTTTTAATTTGTAACGATATGTTTGAATACATGGAATTAATGTTTTGATATTTTATCCCAATTGAAATTAATGCAATTTTGAGTATTCATTATAGATATATTAATGTGCTTGAAAACTGATCGTATTTTACGAATCGCTTAAGAATATATATTAATATTATCGAACTAAATTAATTAATTTCATGTTTCATTCCGTTTAAGTACGTAATAGAGTATCCAAGTAAAATTGCATTGAAAATGACGATACAAATATAAATTATATGTAAATTAAACGAAATAAAACATATAATGTTTTACTAGGGTTTGGAATGAGAGATTTACTCCACAAATTCAAATTACGAGATTTTCTTACTAAAGTGGAACACGTTTTAATTACAATAATCTTATTTTTCATTTTTTATCAGACATTTATAATTGTAATTCAATCAGAATACATCCATGATTCGGGAATTAATTATTTTATAATATTACGATATTATCGTATTGGGTGATCCTTTTTTTGGGGGAAATTATTCGTATCATCTTATTCAACGCATTTCAAAGTAAATTATTAAAATAATAAAGAAAAACCAAGTTTATCTGTATTTAATACAGGAGCCATATTTTCAGAATCCTAAAACAATAATTTGGAAATTGCAATTAATTAAGTACAGCTATGAATCTATAAAATACTTATCCTCAATCTGTCATTTTCTATTCTAAAACAAATTCTGTCATTTTCCTAAGTAATTAATTAGCAAAATAAAATGATTTCATTTTCACGATTTACAGTATCGAACTTATGTTAATATCATTGCTGTAAATTAGTCAAAAATTGATGGTTCCAATTACTAAGAAATCTCTCTTTTAATTGATCATTGATTCAAATTCCGTCAGTATCGTGTAGATTATATTTTTATTTATTTAAATATTAAATATTTAATACTTACTCCGTCTCACATAAATATGAACTTTTTGTCATTTTGGGTCGTCTTACAAAAATATGAACATTTCTATTTTAGTACACTACCCACCACAATTTTTATCTCTATTTTTTATAAGGTTGAACCACTTTTGTACTCATACACTTTTATCTAATATTTCTTAAAATTCGTGCCACTTATAAATATTTATATTTTTATAAGGCGGAGAGAGTATAATTTATATAAGTTTAATTATTATTTAACTAATTCATTAATATATATATATATATATATATATATATATGAAATGGATCATGTAGATCCTCTTTCTTATTATAATATATAGATCCAAATATAGATCGCACATTTTATATACATGTGCATGCACGTACTAAGAAAATAGAAAATATTAATATCGAAAAAAATATAGATAGCCCTTTAAATATATATATATATATATATATATATATATATATATAGGGTCAAGTTAAACGTGTGTTTAGTGAGCCACGTAAACAAAATGTGTGGTCCAGATTTAAACCTTTTTTTTTATCAGAAAAAGGATTTTATAAAAGACCGAAAAAATGGCACCAGAAATGCCAAAGAGTTACAGCGCATGAAGGTCAAAAAACGGTGACATCCAAGATTTATATATTTTGTATCTCAGAAAAACAAAAAAACAAACATATCATAATTCATAAATTCCATGGTTCTGGAAAATTCTAAATAAAGTTTCAAACTCAAATAAATAAATTCATATTGTAAAATCGGATATTGTGATATTGAAATCTAAAAAAGAAGACTGCCTCAAAAAAAAATCTAAAAAAGAAGACAAGTACGGAACACCTAGTATATTTAAATAAATATATTTAATACAAACACTTATTCCAGAAACACCTCTTAAAGTAAATCCACAAAGATTTAAAATATCGTGATTAATCAATAATTATCCCACGTTTAATACGATTTTCTTAACCCTCAAAATTCCCGAATCGTACGAAAAATAGGAAAGTCAGTTTCAGAATTTCGTTAAATCGAAAATAAATAAATAAAAAACAAAATCTTGTGCTGCATCATAAAACACGTAAAACCACAGCAGCAAACAACCGTTTCTTAATTCTCTGCATCTGAAAAATACATTAACAAAAAAACTCTAAACCCCCAAAAATCTTCTTCCTCTACAGTCTACACATATCTGTACATGTTTGTGCGTGTTGTTTTTTTTTTTTTTGTTTGCATGCATGAATCGAATTAAATCTTTCATTTATCATATGTTTTCTCTGTTTATTCAGGTCGGAAAATGGATGACAGCGACGTAGGAAACGCCGTTAATCCGACGGCGGCAGAACACGACGGTTTGCAAGTTGCTGCGGCGGCGCCGGTGGAGGGGGAGGGGGAGAATAGATTGGAAAGCAGCGGCGGCGGCGATGGTGGTGGACATGAAGGGGCGATGGTGGCCGTCGCGAACGGCGGCGGAGACGGTGGGTTTAGGGAAAAGAGGAAGAGGGGGCGGCCTAGAAAACAGCTGGGAGAAATCCAGCCGGAATTTAGGGTGGTGGCGGAAGATCCCGGCGGGCCGCAAAAACGCGGAAGAGGGCGCCCTAAGGGTTCCGGCAAATGGCAAACGTTGGCAGCCTCTTTTGGTAATTTGATTGATAGATCCATTATTTTTCATCTATTAGGGAAATCATGTACAGTATTCAATTCGAGTAGCTCTATCAAATTAGAAGTTGCCTTTTGTTTGAATCCTTTTGTTTTTGAGAGGTTTCTTGGTAAAGAATCTGGAAGCATAACAATGTATATATGTATATAGGTTTGAATGGTGGTGAAGCTGGTGGAAGCAACTTCACTCCCTACATAATTGACGTTGAAGCAGGAGAGGTTTAATTTGAGTAGTATTTTTGATTTTACGCTTAAAAAAAGCATGATGATGATTTGATCACATCAATGATATGATGGTGTTGTGCAGAACATTGTTGAAAGGATCTGGTCATTTTCGAAGATGACTTGTGATTCAATATGCATCCTTTCGGCCTCGGGTTCAATCTCCACTGCTCAAATCTTCCTGCCCGCGTCTCGAGACCGCATTTTGAAATGGGAGGGCCATTTTACTATTGTTTGCCTCAATGGATCGCATACATATGATGATAAAGGAGCCAAAACTGGCCTTCTCACCGTTCAGCTCGCTAATTCCGACGGCCGCTTCTACGGTGGCGCCGTAGCCGGCTCACTTATTGCCGCCGGCCCCACTCAGGTAACTCGTCTGTTGGTCTAGTGGTAATGTACTTAAAATGCACCATGCCTTGAGATTAAATTACTCCTAAATTGTCCAGATTTATATGTGGATATAAGGAATTCTGCTAGCAACTACTTGAAGAATCAATTTTTGGCCCATAAATAAATAACTCTGATGCATATTTTTTGCAGATTATAGTTTCTACATTTAGACAGAAGAGGCAGCAAGCAAGCTTAAGGCCACCTAACATGATTACTGCTCCAAAGCTTAGTGATAATGGCACAGTGGAAAATGGTGAGAGTGAACAAGTAAGAGATGAAGGGGCCACCTTCAACGCCGGCCACCCTTCCTCCGCTCCTCCGCCTCCGCCTCCGCCTCCACCTCAGTGGAAATCTTTGCAACCGCCGTCGAATGTCTGATTTTTTTAAAAACATTAAATTATTTTGTAGAACATTTTTTTTTTGTTTGGAGTAAGAGTGTTGTTTAGGAGGCTGATGGCTGATTGTTGTATGTTTATTATTGAATTTGATTTTTGGATATTTTTTTTTGTGCCTTTTGTCATTTCTATTTGGATGATTTTAGTCTGAAAAATTGGGTGAGATTTCATTGGTTGTGATACATGGCTTGTGATGATGCCTGTAATCTTGGGACGGTATTTTCCGACGGATAAATATCGCTAGTACGTACTTTAAAAAAATAAATATATTTCTCTTTATTGAAAATTCTTATTTCACTGAAAACATATTTTTGAATTCTCACTGAAAACATATTTTCTTTTCAGATTTTCTAGTTTTGACGAGGAGTTAATGCCTTTAAATACTCTATCTATTTTCATTTTTGTGTTTTACATTTGTTATATATTTTCTGCTTCAATGTATCTCAACTATGTTACTAATCTAATTTTACATCTTGGCGAAGTATTATAGTGAACTAACATACCTACGTGGCAATTCATGAGGTGTCTTCAAACTAAAACGACGTGCCAATTAGAATAAATTCAAAAAATATCTTCATACGATGTCGTTTTTAAATGACCTATCCTCGTACGACTCTTTCTTCTTCATATATCTTTGTGTGTTAATATTGTTTGAATTTTGGCATATGTTGTCAAACCAAATCCAATCGAATTGGCAAGAGAAATAAGAGAGATGGAAATGGCAAGAATCAAGCAATTGATGCTCCTCGATTCACGATCCTTAAGTGTCGTATCGAGATCTTTATTCATAGCAGTGGTTCTCCCCTCGTTGCCCTCGATCGACTTAAATATTCTTGCAACCTCTCATTTTTCGTTGCTGCTATACGACGCAGATTCGTCTACTCATAAAATTGGTCAAATATTGGTCAACTCAAAACTAATTTCCTACAATCTCCCACATGGTCAAATGCGTATGTAGACACAAACTCTGTTTTCAAGAGACACTAGTATGTCAGTCCGTGCGATGCACGGCAAGCATCAAAACTAAACGACATGTTTAAATAAATATAAGTATTAAAAAGAATCAAAATATAAGCACATATTAAATATATTTTTAAAATAAAATAATATATTAACATCAATTACTCAATAAAAACTCAAATTTGAAAGCGTAAATTTTCAACTTTATATAAAATGAAACGATAATTACAATTATTAATCAATTAAAAATTATTTGATAAAATTAGCATTACTTATTATTATTATTATTATTAGCATTTTTATTATTATATAGTATCACACGTCATAATAAATAAATACATCTTTCGTTACACAAACATAAATAAAAAGTCATACGCCCTCCGTCCCATAAGAGTGTATCGCATAAGGGATGATGCGAGTATTAAGAAAAAAGTTGGTAGATTAAATATTTAGTGGAAATGAGTGGTTATGGTTGAATTGGTTGTAGGGTTATGTAGAAATGAGTGGTTGAGGTTAAAAGAAGAAAGTGAGACCATGTCCTAAAATGGAAGTGATACACTCTTATGGGACGAACGAAAATGAAAAATGTGATACACTCTTACGGGACAGAGGGAGTATTTAAAATTATATTTTTAATATATATAACTAATTATTCATCTAAAGTTATATTAAAATCAACACAAAAAGAATATTTAAAATAGAGTTATATAATGAATCAATATATTTTCTTTCGCCTTTGTTACATTCTAAAATCTGTAAAACACAAAACATGGTATTTATTTATTTTTTGCTTTAAAAACACAAATAAATACACATATAGAAAAAATAATAATATAGTAGAAAAAAGTTAAACACGTCATTAAGGAGAGAGAATGAAAAAATAAACATTAAAGAAAGTAGAGAAGAAAGATAAAAAGTATTTTAAAATTTTAAATTACCATAATTTATTTTAAGAAGTTCTAAAAATTTCAATGAAATTGTATCAAAAAAGTTATAATTATATCTATGAAATCAAACTTAAACATGTTATGCACAAAATAGAAGAAGATAAAAACTGAAGAAAAAAAATTAAAATAATAACTAATGAAAAAAAAGTATCTAGCAAAAATAAAATAGAATCAATCAAATGTAAATAGATCATTTAAGAAAAATAAGCGATACAAAACTGAGGAGAGAGAAAACAATTTAGTTTGAAATTTTAAATTTAAATATCTTTATCAATTTAAATCTACTTTATAGCTATTATATATCAAATTAAAGTTAATCTCATGATCTTTAACTTGATATGCATTTTGAGTATTTTATCATTTTACTCAAATTATACGATTTAACTAGCTTGTTGCCCGTCCGTCCGTACCACAAAAGGGGAGGAAAGGGCGGTTCACAAGCGTACTAAAAGGTAACTAACAATAACAAACCATGATTGACTCTAAACAACCGAAGGTAGTGATGTACTATAGGGTGATAGGCCAACACTGAAGGGTTGTATACTGAAAGCAAGACTTTATGCTTGTATACATTGATTCCTTAGTTCACTGTGGTTCTTCTATCTAAAATATTGTTATTGCATAATCCTATTATAGTCTAATTTATCTTATACTATAGATTATATGGTGTGTTGTAGATCATAGAAGATCATATAATTGGAAAAAGTTGAGATATAAATTGAGTTCACAATCGAGGCAACTATGGACTAGTTGTTGGTTTAGATTGTAGCATAAATGGATAAATAGTTTGTCTTGGCTATTTATTTATGCTAGTACCTTCGTGTATTGAACATGATCACAGTGAGATGAATTCTTATATTTTGACTAATTAAGAATCAAGATCTCGGCGACTTAAATAGTCTTAACCTTAGTTGGATTAATCGGTGTGAATAATAGATTGACTATTGCTTTGATTTATCATGGGTGAGAGTTCTCTTGAAGCTCAATATACTCGATACTTTGGGTGATAGCAATTATTATTTGACATGCGATTATATTGCAATAAGGATCAGTGTCCTGCTAATAACAGGATGATAATATCCTCTCGAGGAACTTAATAAGTTTATCGTATTAAACCTTGCAGGTGGAATTAGTTCCGATACGATAATAAGTTTAAGTGGTAGCACTCGAGATGTCGTTTCACTACTAAAAAAAACGCTCATATATAACGGTAAATTTCCGTTATCTATGTACCAAAAAAAGCGTTGTATATAGTGGTGTTATGTATGAGGGCGCTCATACATAACAGTAATATACCGTTACCAATACTATGTATACATAACGGTAAATGAGGTATACATAACACATTGATTACCGTTTTGTATGAATGTGATACATAACGGTAAAATCTGTTATAAAATATATTTTTTCCGTTATGTATTGTAAGTATATATAACGGTTTTTTATATTTTACATAACGATTAGTTACCGTTTTCGTTTGATAGCAAACATAACAGTTTTTTACCGTTATAAAACTATTTTTTTTCGTTACAAAATATATTTCTTATATACTTTATTGTCGTTAAGCATAACGTTTTTTTATATTTTACATAATGGTCATTTCCATTATGTATTTTCAAATGCATAATTCAAGCATATTTTTTTCCTGTTTTTATACTTTTTTAAATACAAATTATACAATATACAATATTCTCAAACACAAAATATACTACAACCAAATCATATGATATTATATATATATTTAATCATCCAAATAACTTTATTCATCAATAACCAAAATGTCAGATATATCCAAATAACTTAAATCCATTATTCAACCATCCAAATAGCTAGAGTAGTCATTTACAATTTTCAACAAAAAATGATACTTTGAAGCAGCTTTCAGTCAAAAGCAATTCATCCAACCAAACTTCCATCCTGCAAAAACACGGAATGAAATCTAAAAATCAAACGCAATCAATTATAAGTATTCAATCAATCCTAATTACAAGATAAGACTTTTTACACCACTCACACTCTAAAGAATTCTAAACATGTAAATATAATAAAGACAATGATAATCAATCATTATGGAATAATATCAGAGGCGACGAAGCCTAAACATCTGTTCAAAATCTTAAGAGTGAATTATTCAAAGTTGACTGACACCTTATAAGAAAGACATAGGTATATTTCTCATTTCTAAGAAGTCCAGCATGATATACATGTGTAATAAAAGACATAAATGATTAACGTAGTGTCACTTAGATAGCATAGAGCCCAACCATAAATAAACATAACATAAAACTCACCTGTAATATGTCAAGTGTATGAGTCATCTACAAAATGAACTAAATGGATAAACAACCCCAAAATATCAATTTAACTTACAATTCCTCTATCAGTATCCATCTGTTATTACTTATTAGTGCTCATTCAAGGTCTATCCAATCACACATAAGAGCATAGCATTGTAAATGAGATACGTTGAACAAAGTATTCAGATTTTCATATTTTAAATTAACACAGTTGCGTTGCCTTTGAGAGCAGGAGTGCCAGTGTACTGAATGCTAATGTCATCACCATGGTTAGCCCACACTAAACAAAAGAGTAATGACGAGATTAAGCAGTTATAACATTGACTAATATATGTGTTTATGTATAAAAGAATATATTTATATACTCACAATTCTTGAAGCACTCATCCAACTGTGGATGCATTCTTATGGTTTCATCAATATGAAAAATACCAAGCCTTCGAAGTTGAGATTCCAACATTTTACGAGCAATCCTGCTCTGCAAAAAATGAGGAAATAAAACTTAATCAAAAAGGGATCATCATTATCATCTTTGACATAGAAGTGTTGTAAATAATTAGTCATCCCAATGGCATAGGGGGGCACAAGAACCTTGTTATTAAAATCAATAATCTTTTGGACCCTTTCATCAACAGATAGCCTTTCTGCCGCAACCATTGCTTCTCTCTGTTCGGCACTTGAGTAAAAGAATCATGCATTCACTTCACTGAATAAAATATAGTCAATCTTACAGATCACGGATCAACAGAACTAACTAAGAAAGTGGAAAACAAGCAAGTAAAATATGTCACAGTTAGCTTTTCTCATACTCTAGTGACACATTACAAGTCAAAATGTAACAATTCTCTGCTTGACGATTCATACCTGGATGCCTTGAGCCATGGTCAAGAACAAGACCCTAAATCTCGATACAGCAGAATGAGAACGAGTATGTACACATCAGTAACAAGCAAAAATATAGACACATCAACCAACAAGTTCAAGCAGGCAAATATACAAGCCCAGAAGCCAGAAAACAACCAAACAATCATTCAAGCAGACATAACTTTTTCTATAGCAATGTTTAGTAGGAGAAGGAACAGAAACATCATTTATGTTCTTAACAATCTAGAAATTCTGTAAATCTAAATCTCAAACGAAAACAGATACCTTAGCCATTCATTAATTCATGCTATCTAAATGAAAAATCCACAAGAAATTCTGTAAATCTAAATCTAAATCCGAATGCACAAGAAATTCTGTAAATTTAAATCTAAATCTAAATTCTGTAAATCTAAATCAAAATCAAAATCGGAGTGAGGGAGGCGAGAGGCGGTGGAACCGTGACTGTGGACGGAGGCGCGAGCGGTGTCGGCCGCACAGGGGTGGAGGAGGCGGAGGCGGTCGAACATGGAGGGAGGTGCAATACAACAGTCGGAGACTTGAAGTGAGGGGCGAGGCGATGGAACCATGGAGGAAGGCGCGAGGCGGTGCCAGCCGTGCCGAAGTGGAGGTAGGCGGTGGCCGACGCCGAGTGAGGGAGGAGCGGCAGAATTGCAGATCTGGTGGAGGAGCAGCAACCTAGGGTTCTTTATTAAAAGTTATACTCTAATTTTTTTTTTAATGCACAAGTTAATTTTAATAGATACTACTATATTTTAGTTTTAATAAAATAAAATAAATAAAAAATAAAAGATGATGATAGATAACAATAGGGAATAACGATTGAAACTACCGTTATAAATGAACGCTCATAAGTAACAGTTGTCTTAACATTGAAACAACCATTATTAAATAGACGTTCATACATAACGTATGGCTTAACGATTCAGTAATACCGTTATATATAGCACAAATAGATAACGCTAATACATAACGATTAACTTAATATTGTTATAAATACATTAAGACAACACCACATACATAACATAGTTTTATAAAACTGTTATGTATCACTAAAAATGCGCTCATACATAACGGTTTTTGACCAAAACCGTTATGTATGAACCGTTATCCCTATTTGGTTTTTTAGTAGTGTTTATAATTAAACGACTAATTAATTAATTAATTGATCGTCAGAGGAATTAATTAATTAATGGATATTAAGTATCTTAAACACGGAGATTAATTAAGTCTAATGCTAGCCCTGACTCACCTAAAGAGTAAAAAGGTAAATCGGTATTAATTTTCTAGTGGAATAAATTAATACTTGTGTCTCGATTTTATTCTAGGCTGAATAAGAAAATCGAGCACTGGGAGGCCAAACTTTATTCAAGTTAGTAGATCCCCGCTTGGTCCAATAAAGGTTGCACTCCTTAAGTGGGCATCCCTCTCCTCTCTTAAGCCTTTGGACTTGGTCTGATTTAATTATGTTTTGGGCTTATTATTTAGGTATGTCTAATACCTAGTATAAGTAATAAGACAACCCTAAACCTAATTAATTATTATTATCACACGTGAGAACAAGATTGAGAGTGAGGTGACGCTAACTTTGAGGGAGAGAGCTTGAAGCACGTTGCCACCCAACGTCGAGCTCTACCGTGGGAACAAGTTGGAAGATCAACACTGGAGTCTTTGATCGCCAGATTTGCAAGTAAGTTTCGAACTCTTGCAATAGGCACTTGTGATTTTTGTATGTACTCGTTTGGCATCCGAAATAGGTCACAGGCAAATGGATCATACGTCAAACTATGGTTCCTACAAGCACGATATAGAGTAAAGAGAAGAGTAACCGATAAGCCAGTAAACTACCGACTTGTTGCTAGATAGATAGGATTAAATCTATGAAACCTTGTCTTCTAAATCTTAGTTTTCCCGCTTCCTCGTTTGAGCTGCTCCAAACCTTTTCAATCCAAACAACTTTGAAGTCGGCTTGACTTGCTTCTTTCTCTCGTTCTAATGCTACTGTGTATTCCGTCCTTGATGAAGAAAGAAGGCTTTCACAGCGACTTTGCCGTCTAACCTCCAAGCTGTTCAGGGACCTAACTCGTATAGCCACTTTGCAGTTGAACCACCAAAGAGAACTCATCCAATTCTTGACCTCAGAGCCCAGGAAATCGAGGAATTCGTGTTTAGAGCTCGGAATCTATGAAACCCTTCTTGATGACTCCATTTTAGAAATCTCGTAAGAGAAGAGAAATTGAATTTAGAATTATATAATAATTAATGAAGCGTGAAAAGAATCAATAAGACGAAGAAATGTTAGAAGGAGCTAAGTTAATAGGTGCGGGAGCTGCAACAATCGCTTTAGCTGGAGCTGCAGTCGGAATTGGAAACGTATTCAGTTCTTTGATTCATTCGGTAGCTCGAAATCCATCATTAGCTAAACAGTTATTTGGTTATGCCATCTTGGGCTTTGCTCTTACCGAAGCAATTGCCTTGTTCGCATTAATGATGGCTTTCTTGATTTCATTCGTATTTTGATCAATTGAAAAAAGAAAAGGAAGAAATGAGAAAGAAGGATAACGGCGATAACAAAAAAAAGGCCCAGAGCCCCCCTTGATCAATTTATAATTGTCCCATTTATTAATATTAAAAAAAAATTAAAAATTCTTGAACTGAGATGGTTGGCAAATATATAATTAGATTGAATACTATTGGATCTAAGACTCCCTTGGGTTTGCCTATGAACTCATAGCTATGAACGGAGGGACAAGAAGGCAGTAGTGTGCTATAAACTGGAGTGGCTTACTTTCAAAACCAAAGCAAGATGTGAGCTTTTGGATGGTACTTCTTTTTCAAATAAATTGGATCCTGGCTTTTCTTTAACTGCAGCTTTCCAGGTTCGCAACTCTAGTTGAGTAGATCAAATAGAGCTAGTCGGCTCAGTTGGTTCTGTAGATCGATGAAAGAAAGTTCGGGTCCTTTGCTTAACATATTGGGCATATTGGTATACTTGAATGCATGAATGCGCCTATTGAGGAAAACAACGTTAGATCTCCTTTAGGCCAATCAACGATTCTCGTTGGCTTTGAATTGAATCCAGCAATGAAGAATAGACTGTAAGCCCGGTTCACCTCTCCTTAGCGAGACCATTCAAAGACCAGCTAGCACAGGAAAGCAGTAGATATAATCGACCAAGGAAAGAAATTTAGCAACGGGCTTGCCGGGAAAAGAGAAAAGAAATAAGCGCTTTTAAGTGACGCTTTCCTTGTTTGAGCTATCTTCCCTTGGATTAATCTTCTATTTCGTTGTTCTAATCTATATATTTATATAAGATTTAGATCTAAAATTCAAAATAGATGCTTTTAAGCCACGTTTTAAGACGTCAATTACCAATCTATCGTGAGAGAGCTTAAAGTAAAGGTTTTATGATACCATGGAAGATTCTTTCTCTGCTTAGAGGGTTTAGGATACATAGGATAGACCTAAGATTCATCGCTGACGTGAAAGAAAGAATCAATCCAACCAAGATGAGAGAAGCGGTTAGGAGAGGACCTATTCGGCTTTTTAAGATGTCTACCTATCCTGTTGATCGAATCCCCAAGACTCGGAAAGAAGCGGATCTGATATCCCATTAACATTATCATATCCGAGCGGAGGTCACCAATCCCTTCTTCTATGCAAAGGTCCCTCAAGGACAAGGCTAAGCTAAGCGGGAGACATCAGTCCCATAGAAGACAGAGCTCCTCTCCTTCTTTCTCTGTCTTGGGCAATTCTTTTTCTGCAGCGCATGAAAGCCTATATCTAACCATCCTTGTACCAGGAGTTGGAACCTATCTTTTCACCCGAAGATAAGGAATCATATGGAAGCCCCAATCTTTAGCAACTAGGTAATCTGCTATCAAGCGACGGGCAGGTGTGCACTAGATAACTAGAGGAAGTAATAGAAAGTCATGGCAGCTAAACATCCTCCCGCTAAGGAGTGAACTGAGATCTTCTTCTTTTGGCGAGGCACTAAGCCTGGGCAGAGTTATGCAATTATGACTTATGAAAGAGGTCCCCATACCCTACTGGAGCGCTAACTCCCATTTTTTTGTAGAAAATCCTTGTGAACAAGCAATGGGTAAGCTAGCTATTCTCTTCTCGGCTTACCCCTTTTTCCTTTTCAACTCTTTTAATTTTAAGGTGATCCCGGGAGGTTTATAAATAACTCTTCTTTCTTTTTCAAAAAGAAAGAAAAAAGTAAAAAATAAATTAAAGAAAAATAAGAAGAAAAAAAACTTGATTTGGCAAAAAACTTCTCCTTCAGTGAAATGTGATAGAAGTTAGTTGAAATGCATTTTCATAACTTAAATTTTAAAAATAACTATAATTTTAAATTATGGCAGGAAAAAGTAGCCGTTATACTGCTATTTTATATAATATATAAATTTGTGCATTAGGATATGTGGTTTGCTGCCTTGAACCATCCATAGTTAATACTATCAGATATATTGGTGAATTGGTAGAACTCGATGTCTTTGAACCATTCCTCCTTCGTGTATACCGAAACAACAAAATTAACATATTAATGCCTCAACCTCATTTCGTTTTCATATTTTTGTCCTTTGCAGGCCATTGAGAGCTCTTTGGATTCATAAGTGTTAAGTTGATGCGGCCCCCACATCTTACTTATATAGGTGATTTTTTCCGAGTATCTTGATATACTCAACCTCCTCGAGGTAGTTAGAAATTATTAAAAGTCAGACTTAACCTTACCACTAAGCAGACTTCAACACTCAGTTGCTTTTATAGGGAATGCAAGTAGTCGAGCGTTCTACTAGGACTTTTATAGCTTAGTTTTCTCATTGAACCAAGTTCTTGGGATCTTCAGTCATCATGGTTGGGTTACGACCATAACTGCCCTTATGTTGTGGATTTTACACTCATTATATCTAACAGTTTATACATTTGATCTCGATTTAAAATTTTATTAAGTGGATCCGTCAAAATATCTATTGACCTTACATAGTCAACCAAGATCACTCTACTTTCGATCAAATGTCTTACGGTATTATGTCGTCGATGTATACGTCGAGACTTACTATTGTACAACTCATTGTTTTTCCTACCAATAGCTGCTTGGCTATCACAATTTATCATAATTGGTGGCACGAGTTTGTACCAATATGAAATGTCTTATAGGAAGTTACGTAGCCATTCGACTTTTTCACCTACTTTGTTCAAAACAATGAATTCTGATTCCATGGAATACACGTTTGTTTCGTAGATCTCCACGAGATAGTTATGCCCTCAATACTAATGTAACAGTCCGGCTCCGGACTTGACGGTTGTCCCCCACAGACCAACACGAGTCTTTCTAGCGTATTTTTATCCTCACTTGCACGCTTAACTTTAGAGTTTCTTCCACATGGGCACCAGAAAAGAAGATGCATCTTGTTAGTATGAGTAGCACCAATCAAATCATTTAAGCTCTCATTGAATATGTCGTCCAATTCCAACATATTCTTGGAATCCCTCTCGTTCGGGTGCGTCTGGTTCATCCCTACGCCTCTCCGCTTGGAAGCCTGCACGCCTCGGGAATGACATGTAAAATGGATACCACTCAGTCTTTTATACAACCATATGGGTGGCTCTTTGGTTAGCTCAAGTGTTCTCTTTCTATCTTAAGTAAGAAGAGCCGCTACTTGTTGGTGCCTCTTTGCACCGGCGATCACTCTGCACTTCGTCCTCGGGCGTCACTGGCCCACCAGCTTTTGCTTGGTTCATCCTTGAACCACATTGTACTGGGAGAGGTTCGGCTTTGATACCACCTATAACAGCCCGGCTCCAAACTTGACGGTTGTCCCCGTAGACCAACACAAGTCTTTTCTAGCGTATTTTGTTCTCACTCGCACGATTAACCTTGGAGTTTCTTCCACTTGGGCACCAGAAAAGAAGATGCATCTTATTAGTATAAGTAGCTCCAATCAAATCATTTACGTTCTCCTTGAATATGTTGTCCTATTCCAACATATTCTCGGAATTCCTCTCGTTCGAGTGCGTTTTGGTTCATCCCTGCGCCTCTCCGCTTGGAAGTCTTAATCGGAGCCGCTCCTTGTCAGTGCCTCTTTTGCACCGACGATCACTCTGCACTTCGTCCCTAGGCTCAAAACTCTCACATGTGTTTTCCATTATTCTTTACTTGAATATTGACTTAATTTATTCACCGGATATGCAAGGTCAAGTCGAGTGTAATTTGTAATGTACATTAAACACCCGATCACTCTTACATACTCCTCTTGTGCAACAGGCTCACTTATATTCTTCTGCAAGTGAACATTGAGTTCCATGTGATTTTTACGACGCTTTATCAAATGCATTAAATTTCTTGAGCACTTTCTTAATGTAATGAGGCCGTGTCAAAATAATTCCATCAGTTGTCCTGAGAATTTTCATTCAGAGGATCACATCAGCTGGCCCCATATCTTTCATGTCAAATTTTCTTTTTAACATTTCCTTTGTATAAATAATTATACGATTATTGCTTCTTATAATCAACATGTCATCTACATAAAGACACATTATAACATACTCGTTATATGTTCCTTTGATGTTAACATATTTGTCACACTTATTGATTTTGAAGCCATTTGACAACATGACATTATCAAATTTCAAATGTCATTGTAACGACGCTTGTTTTAATCCATATAGAGATTTTACTAGTTTGCATACCTTCTTCTCTTATCCAAATACTACAAACCTTTCGGGTTGCTCCATATAAACTTCTTCTCCTAGATCACCATTTAAGAACAAAAATGTAGGAAATCAGATTACAAAAGAACTAAACAGAATTGGAAATATAGAAATATAATCCGTAGAACAATAAAGTTGAGTCGAGGAAGATCCTCTATCCGCAAGACGAATACGCCCCGGTAGTGCTCTCAGGTTGACATGTCGTCCCCAAAGATGAAAAGACTTTGTCTAATGTGTAGCAGCACCGCAGACTAACGAGCTCCAACGAACTGGAACGAGGGGAGAACAAAACTCTTGAACAATGTATACATAGAGTGATAGATGCTTGTATTTCTTGTTGTGTGATAGTTCCTAACGGGAGACCAAGGGGTCCTCTCGACCAGCTACAAGGACGGATCCTCGTGTGCACGTACAGACCCAATGGGTTGGGCTTTGATTCTTTTGGGCTGAAGAAATCTGTGGTCCGAAATAATAAGTCCAATGGAGTCTAAGGCCTGACCCAAAGACCAATTGCCAAGATCCAAGTCCAAGACCACGACCGATGCAGAGAGTGAGAGATGCTTGTAATTCTTGTTGTGGGACAACTCCTGATGGCAAACCAACGAGTCCTCCTGACCAGCTACAGAGATGAGTCCCCGTATGCACGTTTGGACCGAAAAAATCGGTGGTCCAAAATAATAAGTCCAATGGAGTTTAAGGTCTAGCCCAAAGACCAATTGCCAAGATCCAAGATCCAAGTGCAAGTCTAAGGTCGGGGCCGGGTGGCGGCGGCGCGCGAGTGGGCTTTGCAACTCATCACTCGTGCACACAATTTTATTTTATGTGCAATAAGCATTAATTTCTTTTTAATATTACTTTCCCACAACTTCATATTTCAAAGTAACAAATATCAAATTATTATTTCTCATTCATCGAAAATCGGTTCTGAGTAAATAAAAATAGTACGATCATCTACTCGAGACATAGATCGATCATGTGTCATTTAATTCTATTAAATTAAATTTTTTAGTTACTCAAAAATTGGTCAATTAATAATCAATTTTCTACAACTCCGAAAAAATACAATTAAATTTTTATTTAATTACTTAACAAAATTATTACCAGAAAGGGTTGACCAAATAACTTTCACTCGAATCGTGTATATTATTATTATTATTATTATTATTATTATTATTATTATTATTATTGACTTATAATTTTTTGTTATAATACAAGTCATTGGGCCTTCTTGTCCTATATCTACCAATAAAAAGTCACACTCCTATTAAACAGTACAAATTGTGCAAGATATCATACGATCGATAAATTTTAGCGGTATATATGCATCATTTGTTCCTAGCAGATTTGGGCTTTAATTTTAATTCTAGAAGTATTAGGTTTGGGCTTTATTTTACATGGTGCTATAGAAGCTCATTTTTTTTATCAACTATAGAAGCTCATTTTTAATTTCACATTGTAAATTTGTAATATTAATATCTTTTGAACCATCATTCTCAAATATACGAAGATATCCTTATAAAAGCGACGGAGAATATATATTCCTTAATTATTGCCACAAGTTTCCCTGTCAGCGATCACGTGACGTGACACTCATATTTGGCACTTTTTGACCAATTACAATTAAAAAATAATTAAATAAAATTAAAATACCAAACTAAAGCAATCTAAAGAATTCCACCTACTATTAAACTTCGCCAAAAACGTTTCGAACTGTACTCACAACCACTCAACTATAATTCGGTTCAAATAAATATCAATTTGTTTAAATAAAATTAATCAGTCATCACTTTTACAAAAGTACTTTTTTTATATTAGACCGAATAGACTGCCGGCTACTTCATTTATATAGACATACATTATTCAAATTTTTGTAACTGCCCCCCACTAATAAATTTGATCCATTTTATTCAACTCAAAAAGCCTCTTTTTATTTTTATTTTTTTAGGGTAAATATCATACTTATTAAACCTTGAACTATATCCGCTTTATCAAAAATACCCTGAAAGTTTCAAAATGTTCTCTAAACCCTCAAAGAATCAGAGTTTTATCAAATATATCCCGCATTTATTTTTCGATCGCCAGAAATATGACGTGGCTCGCCGGATGCCACAGTATAATTTATATTCTATTTTTTTAAATCCATGTCATTTTATATTCTACTTTCTTAATTTATGTCATTTTCTGCCCATTTTCTGCCTTGAATCGGGCTGAACCACCCTTGCCTTGTCGCCCCCTATCACAGAGCAGAGCAACGCCATGCTGATATTTCATCGAAGTCTACTTTCTGCATAAACAAGTGCCTCAATTAATCAATCCCTGCTCAGCATTGGTAGTATGCCTTTTCACAAGATTGGACTAAATTACAGGAAATTATAAGTAAAATAAGCAAACAAAACTAAAACCTTCCCCATTGAATTAGAAAAACCCCTCGCCGACACTTGGTAATGAGCGAGAGGACGGAGGAATGCGGCGATAGGCTTCCCAGCCGAGTCGCACCACTAAGGGTGAGCAAAACCGGACCAAAACCGACGGACCGGACCGAACCGATCGATTTTTTCGGTTCGGGTCGGTTTTGGTCCATGTATTGGTCCGGTCCGGTCCTATTTTCTTGGACCGAAAATATTTCGGTTCGGTCCCGGTCCCGGGGAGGCCAAAACCGATGAAAACCGGACCGAACCGAATATATATATTTTAAATATATAATTAATATTTTTATTAATATTATTAATATTTATATTAATTTCTAATATTTTTATTAATATTTTTATTAATATATTAATATTTTTATTAATTTATAATGTTTTTATTAATTTTTAATATTTTAAAAATGGTCGGTTTTGGACCGAACCGGACCGAGGACCGATGGCGATTTCGGGTCCGGTTCGGTCCAAATTTTTTTGAAAATTCGGTCCTCGGTTTCGTCGGTCCGGTCCGGACCGACTGCTCACCCCTACGCACCACTGACCCGTGGCGGAGCCGTCAACCGAATGACGAGGCAACGTCAACCGAGAACAGAGCGATTCGGCGGTGATGACTTTTGGGTTGTTGCTGCTCGCCGGAAATTACATAGATGGCGGCACGATTCTGTGAAGAAATATAGGGCTTCCCCGTCTGTGCGTGTGTATCGGTGTTACTGTGGGTGACCCGCGGCGAAACCGTGCTGCGATTGACGAGAAATTGCTCGTGAATTTAGATTGGCGAGAGGGTTTTGCCGTGGATTTAGATAGGCGAGAAATTGCTGGTGAAGCTGCTCTTTCACCAAGATTAGCGAGAATAAGGTGAGATTATTGTTGGCTGTAGAGAGAGGAAATGATGGATCTGTCACCGCTTGAATTTTTTTCTTGAGGTTAGATTTTGATGACTTCATCGGAGATGGTGATGGATTGAATTTTGGGGGAATTTTCCGGTAATCTTGACGATGAAGTCCCCATTTTCCCTTCTCACCGGAGTCATGAGTTAAATTCTGAATCAGGGATCCTTAGGGCACGACAACAAATTCTAGAATTAAGGAATATAAAATTACATGGATTAAAAGAATAGAATATAAAATGACATGGATTAAAAAAAATAAAATATAAATTACACTTTGGCATCCGGCGAGCCACGTCACATTTATGGCGATCGAAAAATAAATGCGGGATATATTTGATAAAACTCTGATTCTTTGAGGGTTTAGAGAACATTTTGAAATTTTTATGGTATTTTTGATAAAGCGGATATAGTTCAAGGTTTAATATGATATTTACCCTTTTTTTTTATATAATTGTTATCACCTTGAATCAATACACTGAGACTGAGGCAAACAGATTACTAATATCTTTCGAGTCCAACAATAATTTTAAATCGAGATAATATGCACACATTTGGAAAACTGGGATGAAATGAATGAGAATTGATTTTGTGCAACAAAAACGATGAAAATTTGGTTAAAAAACTTATAACTGCCCGTTTGGTTCAAGTAGATAAATGAAAAGGGAATGTAATCAAATAAAGGAGTGAAATGATAATAATAACCATTACTTTTATTGAGTGTTTGGTTTAGCAATGGAAATGAGTCATTAGTAAGGGACCTTTTCTTTTGTTTCTCCTCTATTTTGAGGGGTAACAAATTGAGTGATTGAGTTACCCTCAAATAAGGATAATGATTAACTCATTACCCAAACCAAACAACAAGTAATGGATTTAATTAATTGAAAATCAAACGTGAGCAATAATAGATACTAACGTTTCCACGTGGGTAGGTGGAATTGTGAAAACAAGCATGTTTCCACCAAACATTCTTTTCAGTTTTGAATTCTTTTCTCGGGACATAATTTGAAATGGATAAATCTACTCATACGTACTATGTATAAACATAATAGGACATTTAAATAAATTATCATTAACTAAAATATATTTTGACATTTTTAGCCGTGGACGAATTTTGTGGAAAGAAATTTAAACTTTAGATTTCAAATACATGGTTATAAATCTCTTTCCTTAATAGTTAAAGATTATTTACTTGTATAGATTAAATTAATTATACTATGTTTGACTAATTAATTATTACCTAATATGTATATATTTATCTTTGGATATATTGACATAATTTTATTTGGTGAAACGAGAAACCAACACCTAGTCTAGAAAGCAGTAAACGACACCGGATTTACGTGGTTCGGTCGAGAAGACCTACGTCCACGGGGTGTTTTTGGGGTTTTTTCACTATACTCCGAGAGAATTACATTTTACAAGAGATGAATGAATAATAATGAGATGATCCCCTCTAACCTACTACTAAGTCTCTATTTATAAGCATGTAAATAATCCTTAGGGCCTCAAGCCCATTCCCTAAGATAATTGGGCTTAAGCCCCTTTAATACATTGAAGGGTAAGATAGTAATTTCAGTTTTACGCGGGAGACCTCCCCGCGCTTTTAGTGACTCCTCTGGTGAAAATGTCTTCTCTGGCGAGGGCGTCTTTTCTGGCGATGTTGACGTCTCTGGCGGAGGTGACTCCTCTGGTAAACACGACTCCTCTGGTGAGGATGACCTCTCTGGCAGATACGCCTCCTCTGGCGAGGATGACTTCTCTGGCAGATACGCCTCCTCTGGCGAGGATGACTTCTCTGGTAAGCACGACTCCTCTGGCGAGGATGACCTCTCTGGCAGATACGCCTCCTCTGACGAGGATGACTTCTCTGGCAGATACGCCTCCTCTGGCGAGGATGACTCCTCTGGTTTACACCATTTCCCTACTATGCACATATCACTCCTCATCAGGCAGGGGAGACTGGAGCAGAGGTGGCAACGGCGGGGACCTGGCTACCAGAGGCTCCCTCTGCAAGTACCGGCAGCATGCTAGTTTCCTTCACCTTCGGGAGACGGGACTCCATGCCCAGCAGCTTCACAGCTTCTTGTACATATGTATTTTCGTCTCTATACAGGGTAAAAAGCTGATCCACCGCGGATGAGGAGGAAGCAGATCCCCCCAGATCAGAAGGAAGGGGAGGTTCCATGCTGTATTGAGCAAAGGTCCGAGTGCTGTTGCCAGTAGGATCCCGCAACCGGTTCACAAAGCCAACTAGGGAAGCAAAGAAGGCAGGCATATATAGGGGAGCAGAGGGCAACGAGTCAGACCCGACCCCAAAAGCAAAATAAGGAAGGGCCTTCTCCAGCACTGGATACCACCACACTGGCTTCTGCGGGGAGTTTGCAGGAATTCCCATCAGTTTGTTCACGTCTTCATCCTTGATGTTCTCCATCAAGGCCAGCAGGTTCAGGGTGGCAAGCTGCTCCGGGGACGCTCCTGCCATCTCCAACGCCTTCGTGGCGGATTGCTTTATCACATAAGCAAAGAGGGGCCCGAAGTCTTCCAGATACTCGGGAGTCTTCTTAAAGGCCTCCAAGGTGCCCTCCAACATTACCCCCAAGAAGTGCTGACCCTGGGGAGACAAGAAGTACTCCAGACGCTGGTCTCGTGCTCCTAGGACGTAAGCACGGTCCTGAGCCTCCACAAGTGTTTTCCTCCAGCTACGCCGGGCCTCCCTGTAGTCTTTTTCGTACCCCGCCTTGAACCTCATAAGGCTCTCATGACTCTCCCTCGTCACCCTTGTCAGTTCGGAGGCCAGGGACGACTTTTCCACCTCTACTTGGGCCAGCTTGGCCTTCAACTCAGCAATCTCTACCTCAGCTCCACTCAGGCGCTCCACTACCCCAGCGACGTCATCATCACGCTTGGCGATGTCTGCCTGCTCTTTCTCTCTCTCTTTCTCCAGCACAACATAATCGTGGATGCGCCGGATAGCTCCCCACAGCTGAGATTCCACCTGCAAGGAAATAGAATGGATCATGTCAGAATAAAGGAGTAATCTTCACCAAAGGAATTACTTTCTTCAGAGAAATGGGTTCCACCAGAATAGTCAAGAGGTTAATAACTTAAATTTTTAGATAAGAATACAAGCTGCAAAGTACCTGAAGAGCCAACTTGCCAAGCTGACTTGCCAGAGCCCCTCGTGTTAAGGTCTCTACTTTCTCCTTGTCCTTTGAATGAACACGGACAGACAAAGCATCAATAAATGCCTGTCCCGACAAACTTGAAATCGGGCCAGGAATAGTATCCTCTGACTCATCAATAGCGGGGACCACAGCCTTGCCCTTGCCCTTCCCCCCAGCAGAAGGGAGGACTTTTGAACCACCAGCAGACTTCTTTGCTGGATCCGCGGACTTGCCGGCCTTCTTCAGGCTTTCTTGTCTCTCCTTCTCACCCACGGAGATCAGAGAACCCCTTTATCGCTTCTTCGAGAGCTCGGGAGTGGCGATGTCCTGGGCTGAGTCGGGAGAAGGAACCTCACCAGTAATGTCCACAATCTGGACATCTTCCTCACCAGCACCGGATGCACCACCAGTACTAGGGCGTCTGCGCCTGTGAACAAGCCTGCCTGCATCAACCTCCCCCGCGTCAAATGTGCGTGAGGCTTCCACGTTTCTCTCTGGGACCTCTGCCACAGGGAGAGTGGCGACTATCTCGGACCCAGTGGGTTGTTCTGAGGGGCCCGTTTGGGAAGCAGAACCTCCCGAGCCATGTTCCTTGCTGCGGGCGGGAGAAGCAGCGTCATCCAAATTGAGCCCGCACTTGGTCCTCCAAGCCATGTCTACAAATAAAAATTCTACACCGTTAGAATCAGGGTAACAAAAATTAACATATTTTCTAACTCATATTTTTTACCTATCGATTTCTTTGGATATAGGGGAAATAGGCCGTTATATGCCAAAGCCGAATTGTTCTCGGCAAGATATCTACAAGGGAGGGGCTCGGCGGCGTTCAGGGCATTGAGGTAAGTTATAACCCCCAAATCAAATGTGGAGGGGGGACCCGGAGAAGCAGGTTTATAGGTGGTACGAGGGTTATGCCATTCCAGCTCCTTAACGTCGTAATTGCGCCAGGAGCCAACAAGAGTGCGCACGTAACAGTATTGAAACAAAAAATCTTTGTCATAAGAATTTAAGGAGGAAAGGAAGGTGGTGGGATACTTCTGGAGGCCAGCGAAACTGTATAAAGGGCTGCCCTGCATACGGAGCGACTGGGTTTGAAAAAATAACTGGGATACTTCTGAAGGAAGGTTTTCAAGACCCTGAGGCTGGGGGGAGGAAGATGAAGAATCTCGGGGAGAGGGCGAACGCGAGGGCTGGGGAGCGGAAGTGGAAGCCATTATCAGAAATTTTTATCCTAGGGTTTCTAGCACGCTCAATCAGAGCACCAACAAATTTCAAAACTACTTACACTAAACACAAAATATCGGGAGAAGAGGATACGCGAGTTACCTAGGTCAGGAAAAGATTGACAGTAAAAACTGGAGCGGAGGGGTCGCGGGAAAATACGCCGGAACAGGGAGAGAATCGCCGGAAATCGCAGATGAAGGAATTAGGGAAAAAGTGGAGAAGATGAATAGTGGGAAGCAAAATTTCGAAACTGACTAAGTAATGTACGCGGGCAACTACCACCATACGGGATGAATGACGCGTGGCATACGGGAATTAATCAATGGCTAAGAATTTCTACGGAGAGACGAAAAGACGCAAATGTTAAAAAGTAACCTCGGGGTACGGTAAAAGCACTGTAGAAAGGGCGGGCATTTAATGCTAGTGACGTCATCCACGCGGGCGAATCCTCTGACTAGTTGCATCGTCCCAGAGTGAACTAGTCAGACCAGGGGAGGGAGTAACAAAAACGCCAGAGAACAATTTACCGGGCTTACCTTTACTTTCTTATAATATAAGAACTCTCATGTCTTCACAATTTGAAGGGACCAAGGAAAACAGCATAGCGCTGGTTCTAACAATACTTCGCTGGTTGAACACGAAGAATACCCGATTCAACCAGACTAGAGGGGGGAGTGGTTGATGAGGAGTGATATGTGCAGAGTAGGGAAATGATGCAAATTAGAGGAATCGACTCCACCAGCGGAATAAGTATGGCAGAGGAAGCGCACTCGTCAGAGGAAATCATCCTCACCAGAGGGATCTTACTCGCTAAAGGCATCTTATACACCAGAGAAGTCACCCTCGCCAGAGAAGTCACCCTCGCCAGAGAAGTAGTTCTCACCAGAGGAGCCGTCTTCATCAGCGGAATCACCAGAGACGCGGGAGATTTCCCGCGTGAAGGCAAATTTACCGACATGCCCCTCTATCACGCCAAGTGCATGCCTTAGCATTGATTTTACTATTTTGCCCCCCCTATGTAGTCTATAAATAGAACCTGAGCTCGTGCATTGTATCTACGCTATCTCTTACTTTCGAATACAACAGCTACTTTTCTTCCGTTCTGAATTTTCCGATTGTTTACTTTGCCTTTTCCGATCACTCACACTAGGTATAGTCCGTATTTATCGCTTTGTAGATTAGGTGTTGGTCCTTGATTCACCATATAGAAAACAATATATTTCACTATTTAAATAATGATGAGGAGTGATATGTGCATAGTAGGGAAATGGTGTAAACCAGAGGAGTCATCCTCGCCAGAGGAGGCGTATCTGCCAGAGAAGTCATCCTCGTCAGAGGAGGCGTATCTGCCAGAGAGGTCATCCTCGCCAGAGGAGTCGTGCTTACCAGAGAAGTCATCCTCGCCAGAGGAGGCGTATCTGCCAGAGAAGTCATCCTCGCCAGAGGAGGCGTATCTGCCAGAGAGGTCATCCTCGCCAGAGGAGTCGTGTTTACCAGAGGAGTCACCTCCGCCAGAGACGTCAACATCGCCAGAAAAGACGCCCTCGCCAGAGAAGACATTTTCACCAGAGGAGTCACTAAAAGCGCGGGGAGGTCTCCCGCGTAAAACTGAAATTACTATCTTACCCTTCAATGTATTAAAGGGGCTTAAGCCCAATTATCTTAGGGAATGGGCTTGAGGCCCTAAGGATTATTTACATGCTTATAAATAGAGACTTAGTAGTAGGTTAGAGGGGATCATCTCATTATTATTCATTCATCTCTTGTAAAATGTAATTCTCTCGGAGTATAGTGAAAAAACCCCAAAAACACCCCGTGGACGTAGGTCTTCTCGACCGAACCACGTAAATCCGGTGTCGTTTACTGCTTTCTAGACTAGGTGTTGGTTTCTCGTTTCACCAACTGGCGCCGTCTGTGGGAACGGATCAGAGCTACGTCGTGAGTTCCGACGAGCTTACAAAAAAAAAAAAAAAATGGAGGGTCACTGTTCGGAACTGTTCATCATCACTGTTCATCGGCGAGAATCAGTCGGGCTCTCAATCGAAGATCCCATAGAAAATCCCCAAATCTGATTTCCATACCTCCAGATCGAGCCCACCATCAATTCTCTACACTAATTTTAGATCATGAAACATATAAACCAGTGGAACCCCCAAATCTACAGATCCAGCTCGTTTCTTCCCGTTTTGTTCCTCTTAGTTTTCCGGCGACGCCGCCGTTCAACCATGAGATCTGACTTTCACAGCCCCATCAGGAATCATCATCGATCTGCATCATTCTCGACAAATGATCTGAGGAGGAACCCTACTGCTACCACCAAAGCATTATTCCACAGTCCACGATAGCCCCAAGGCCGGGACTGCTCCGCCTGGAAATACCGGACAATTTATTAGAATCCCGACGTCCGTAACCTGTTATCCAGGTGTATTCGTCTCTTTTTCTTTGATTTCTCTGTGAATTGTTCGTAGTTATAGCTCTGGTTTGGGAATTCCTACCGCCTCGATCTGATAGTCGAAATCCCAATTTGTGTTTTGTTTAAAAATTGTAAATCCAAGTTATTGCGCAGTGATTCTGCTGGTTGTATGATTGATTAATTGAATTTAGTTGTTAACTAGGGCTCTAATATTGCTCTGTAAAGTAACCGCCATTTCTTTGGCGAGTTGGATTCTGTTTTTTGCAGAATACAGGTTTTTCAACCTCTTTTTCGATTATTCGACTATACCTCAGGTCGTCGGAATCTGCTGAGTTGCCGGATTATACCAACGGTCACTGAAAAAGTCTTAATCGCTGGAATTGGGAAAGGTCTTTCGTATATTAACATTTTGATTGATAGTCAGGACAATTTATTTTGATGATTCTTTGATAACTCATAGATGGAAAAAATATGGGCATAATAACTTGTTATTTGAAAAATGGATTTCCTTGCTCACGGGTGAGAATTCTTGGCTAAATATTGTATTGAGAAATGAGTTCTTTAGTTTTGTATGATTTACTTGGCGGAATAAATGCCTAGGACAGCGCCGTCGTTCGGGGAAAGCAAAGTATATGACTTCTTTAGTAATGTGATTATAGCCCTGTTTCAAGGGGCTCTCGTGTTGTACTAATCTTTTTGCTCAAGGGTTTCTACAGCGCAGGATAAACAAATTTGGGGAATGATTAGAACAATTATGGTAAATACCATAATGTAAAACAGGGTAACCCACTAGTAAGTGGTAATTCAGGTATTTCGCTGAACTCTATCAATGGGAAGAGTATGATTGGGATATGTTATACTTTAACAACTGGGCATAATCATGATTTATATGATCTTTAACGGGATTTGAAAATTTGAATGAATTCATCGGTATATGAATATGGGAATCAAGCTGTGGCAATGGATTATATAATTTAGGGTTCGAATTCTCTTTGCAGCCCTGTCTTAAAGGGGCATTCATATTTATACTAATATCTGTGCCTAAGAGATCTTGTAGCACAGGGAAATTAAATTTGGGAAAGCTTTGAACAAAGTATGGGAACTGCCATAACGTGAAAACGGTAAACCACTTGTAAGTGGTAATTCAGGTACTTCGCTGAACTTGATCTCGTGGAAGCATGTGAGCATGATGGGGGGAGTATTATGCTTTATCACTAGGCAAAATTATGATTTTTATGGTATTTTATGGGAACATGTAAGCATGATAGGGATTTGGGAAATATTCTTTTTCTTTACTTGGGCAAAACCATGACTTATATGATCTGTGCTGGGATTTATACAACAATAATTATGTCTTGGAAGCTGCACACTTTCTGCATATGTGCCTAGGGCTGGATTATGAATTGACTGAATACACGAAGCTGCACACCTTCTGCATATGTGCTAGGGCTTGAACTGCAACTTGAATTATGTTACTTGGGAACTGTAGTTGTGCTAACTCTCTCACAATCATCACAAGCATGAGCACCAAACACACACACACTTAACATGTTCATAACAGAGTATTGCACATGTCACCAGAGGGGGGAGTAGGGTGTATACCCGTAGTCCCCAATTTTTAAATTCAAAAATTGCTTCTCAGCAAGTCAAGGGAAAAACAGAGGGATCATGCTTCACCAGAGCAGAGGGGTCACACCCAACCAGAACAGAGAGGTCCCTGACAATCGTAAGCCGCGAAAGTTGGTCGTGCCATCCGAGCCTTCCATGCTCCGCGCAGAGGTTCCTGACAATCGTAAGCCGCGAAAGTTGGTTGCGCCACCCGGGCCCTCCATGCTCCGCGCAGAGATAGCACTTAATCATAAGCCGCGAAAGTTGGTTG
The DNA here is from genome assembly GCF_028751815.1 of Salvia miltiorrhiza. Taxonomy (NCBI): domain Eukaryota; kingdom Viridiplantae; phylum Streptophyta; class Magnoliopsida; order Lamiales; family Lamiaceae; genus Salvia; species Salvia miltiorrhiza. Next base: position 32,892,206 of record NC_080387.1, read on the forward strand.
CACCCCCCGGGTTTTCCATGCTCCGCGCAGAGGTTGCTTTAACCGTAAGCCACGAAAGTTGGTGGCACCCCCCGGGTCCTCCATGCTCCGTGCAGGGTGTTCCTGTCAATCGTAAGCCGCGAAAGTTGGTTGCGCCACCCGGGCCCTCCATGCTCCGCGCAGAGATAGCACTTAATCATAAACCGCGAAAGTTGGTGGCACCCCCCGGGTCCTCCATGCTCCGTGCAGGGTGTTCCTGTCAATCGTAAGCCGCGAAAGTTGGTTGCGCCACCCGGGCCCTCCATGCTCCGCGCAGAGATAGCACTTAATCATAAGCCGCGAAAGTTGGTTGCACCCCCCGGGTTTTCCATGCTCCGCGCAGAGGTTGCTTTAACCGTAAGCCACGAAAGTTGGTGGCACCCCCCGGGTCCTCCATGCTCCGTGCAGGGTGTTCCTGTCAATCGTAAGCCGCGAAAGTTGGTTGCGCCACCCGGGCCCTCCATGCTCCGCGCAGAGATAGCACTTAATCATAAGCCGCGAAAGTTGGTTGCACCCCCCGGGTTTTCCATGCTCCGCGCAGAGGTTGCTTTAACCGTAAGCCACGAAAGTTGGTTGCACCCCTCGGGTTATCCATGCTCCGTGCAGGGTGTTCCTGTCAATCGTAAGCCGCGAAAGTTGGTTGCGCCACCCGGGCCCTCCATGCTCCGCGCAGAGATAGCACTTAATCGTAAGCCGCGAAAGTTGGTTGCACCCCCCGGGTTTTCCATGCTCCGCGCAGAGGTTGCTTTAACCGTAAGCCACGAAAGTTGGTGGCACCCCCCGGGTCCTCCATGCTCCGTGCAGGGTGTTCCTGTCAATCGTAAGCCGCAGAAGTTGGTTGCGCCACCCGGGCCCTCCATGCTCCGCGCAGAGATAGCACTTAATCATAAGCCGCGAAAGTTGGTTGCACCCCCCGGGTTTTCCATGCTCCGCGCAGAGGTTGCTTTAACCGTAAGCCACGAAAGTTGGTGGCACCCCCCGGGTCCTCCATGCTCCGTGCAGGGTGTTCCTGTCAATCGTAAGCCGCGAAAGTTGGTTGCGCCACCCGGGCCCTCCATGCTCCGCGCAGAGATAGCACTTAATCATAAGCCGCGAAAGTTGGTTGCACCCCCCGGGTTTTCCATGCTCCGCGCAGAGGTTGCTTTAACCGTAAGCCACGAAAGTTGGTCACACCCCCCGGGTTTTCCATGCTCCGTGCAGGGTGTTCTTTCAATCGTAAGCCGCGAAAGTTGGTTGCACCCCCCCGGGTCTTCCATGCTCCGCGCAGAGTGTTCAAGCTTGGATGGGAAGCAGCAAAGGAGGGAAGCAGCAAAGGAATGCATACAAAGGAGGGAAGCAGCTGAGGAATACTCCACCGTGATCTCACTGCTTTGCCGTGATTTCACTGCTCTACTGTGATTTCAGCACTCTGCCGTGATTTCACTGCTCTACCATGATTTCACTGCTTTGCCGTGATTTCACTGCCCTACTGTGATTTCACTGCTCTGCAGTGATCCTAATGCTCAGCCACCGTCCGTGATCCCAATGCTCAGCCACCTTCCGTGATCTCAATGCTCAGCCACCGTCCGTGATCCCAATGCTCAGCCACCGTCCGTGATCTCAATGCTCAGCCACCGTCCGTGATTTCAATGCTCTACCGGGATCTCAATCCTCTGTCGGGATTTCAATGCTCTTCCGGGATTTCAATCCTCTGTCGGGATTTCAATGCTCTTCCGGGATCTCAATCCTCTGTCGGGATTTCAATGCTCTTCCGGGATTTCAATCCTCTGTTGGGATTTCAATGCTCTTCCGGGATTTCAATCCTCTGTCGGGATTTCAATGCTCTTCCGGGATTTCAATCCTTTGTCGGGATTTCAATGCTTTACCGGGATCTCAATCCTTTGTCGGGATTTCAATGCTCTTCCGGGATTTCAATCCTCTGTCGGGATTTCAATGCTCTACCGGAATTTCAATCCTCTGTCGGGATTTCAATGCTCCGCCATGACTTTAATGTTCTACTCTGAAAGGGCATGTCTATGCTCTGACCGGGCTGCTCTGAGGGACATTTCTCTGCTCTGAAGGCATTTCTCTGCTCTGAGGGGCATTTCTCTGCTCTGATCGGGCTGCTCTGAAGGTATTTCTCTGCTCTGAAAGGGTATTTCTCTGCTCTAATCGGGCTGCTCTGAAGGTATTTCTCTGCTCTGAGGGGCATTTCTCTGCTCTGATCGGACTGCTCCGAAGGCATTTCTCTGCTCTGAAAGGGTATTTATCTGCTCTAACCGGGCTGGGGTATTTCTCTACTTTGACCGGGCCGCTCTGATATGTATTTCTCTGTTCTGACGGGCAGTTCTCTGAGCTGATAAACATTTCTCTGCTCTGATCGTGCTGGGTATTTCTCTGTTCTACTCTACGGACTACACTATTTTGTGTCTCTGCTCTATGGGCTGTTTTGATCTATTCTAATCGTTGCTCAGCGAGGAATAAGCCGCCTCTTGGGCGTGCCACTGTTATCTATTGGTCTTCTCACGCGCTGGATTTCTTACGCGCTCAACAACAGGGTATATTGTTCAGACTCGATAAATATTTATGACGGGTTTTCTCACATGATCAGAGTATCATATTTCTCACTTCAACAGGGGTTTTCCTATGTTATTCGGGTATTCTTGCAACGGTCTTCTGATTTATCTAACACAAAGCATTCATATTGCTTATCTATGCAAAGTATTCAATATGGGGTATTCTCAGCGCTGGTCTTCTTATGTGCCCAAAGAAATGGAAATTATTTATCTTTGTCAACATTCAACAAACAAGAAGGAAATCTAACTTGGAACTACAATTCCAAAGTCAAGGGAAAAATGCTTATCTTTGCTTTCTTATAATATTAAAACTCTTATGTCTTCATGATTTGCAGGGATTAAGGAAAACAGCGCAGCGCTGACTTTAACGATACTTCGCTGGTTGAACACGAAGAATACCCGGTTCAACCAGACTAGGGGGGGAGTGGTTGATGAGGAGTGATATGTGCATAGTAGGGAAATGGTGTAAACCAGAGGAGTCATCCTCGCCAGAGGAGGCGTATCTGCCAGAGAAGTCATCCTCGTCAGAGGAGGCGTATCTGCCAGAGAGGTCATCCTCGCCAGAGGAGTCGTGCTTACCAGAGAAGTCATCCTCGCCAGAGGAGGCGTATCTGCCAGAGAAGTCATCCTCGCCAGAGGAGGCGTATCTGCCAGAGAGGTCATCCTCGCCAGAGGAGTCGTGTTTACCAGAGGAGTCACCTCCGCCAGAGACGTCAACATCGCCAGAAAAGACGCCCTCGCCAGAGAAGACATTTTCACCAGAGGAGTCACTAAAAGCGCGGGGAGGTCTCCCGCGTAAAACTGAAATTACTATCTTACCCTTCAATGTATTAAAGGGGCTTAAGCCCAATTATCTTAGGGAATGGGCTTGAGGCCCTAAGGATTATTTACATGCTTATAAATAGAGACTTAGTAGTAGGTTAGAGGGGATCATCTCATTATTATTCATTCATCTCTTGTAAAATGTAATTCTCTCGGAGTATAGTGAAAAAACCCCAAAAACACCCCGTGGACGTAGGTCTTCTCGACCGAACCACGTAAATCCGGTGTCGTTTACTGCTTTCTAGACTAGGTGTTGGTTTCTCGTTTAAATAGTAACCCTCTGCGCGGAGCATGGAGGACCCGGGGGGTGCAACCAACTTTCGCGGCTTACGATTAAATAGTAACCCTCTGCGCGGAGCATGGAGGACCCGGGGGGTGCAACCAACTTTCGCGGCTTACGATTAAATAGTAACCCTCTGCGCGGAGCATGGAGGACCCGGGGGGTGCAACCAACTTTCGCGGCTTACGATTAATTAGTAACCCTCTGCGCGGAGCATGGAGGGCCCGGATGGCGCAACCAACTTTCGCGGCTTACGATTAAATAGTAACCCTCTGCGCGGAGCATGGAGGACCCGGGGGGTGCAACCAACTTTCGCGGCTTACGATTAAATAGTAACCCTCTGCGCGGAGCATGGAGGGCCCGGATGGCGCAACCAACTTTCGCGGCTTACGATTAAATAGTAACCCTCTGCGCGGAGCATGGAGGACCCGGGGGGTGCAACCAACTTTCGCGGCTTACGATTAAATAGTAACCCTCTGCGCGGAGCATGGAGGGCCCGGATGGCACAACCAACTTTCACGGCTTACGAGCGCTTCCCTCCCTCTGCGTGGAGCATGGAAGGCCCGGGTGGCACAACCAACTTTCGCGGCTTACGAGCGCTTCCCTCCCTCTGCGCGGAGCATGGAAGGCCCAGGTGGCACAACCAACTTTCGCGGCTTACGAGCGCTTCCCTCCCTCTGCGCGGAGCATGGAAAGCCCAGGTGGCACAACCAACTTTTGCGGCTTACGAGCGCTTCCCTCTGCGCTGATGACAGCGTGATTCCTCTGCTTTTCCCTTGACTTGCTGAAAAGCAATTTTTGGATTTTTGAATTTGAAAATTGGGGACTACGGGTATACACCCTACTCCCCCCTCTGGTGACATGTGCAATGCTCTGCATGAACATGTTAAGTAGCATATGTAACAAAAAAAAATGATAATTAAAGTAAATGACACAACACCAGGGAATTCCCTAGAACCACATATCTGTTTTATTGATATTATGGCCCCGGACCTCGTTAAAACCCTTGTGGGGAAAAAGAGTATCCGGTCTACATTGGCATTAGTTCTGCTAAGTAGCAGTTATACATAGAACTTTTTGAGATTGTTGTTGTTCCATGGTCTAGGAAGAGCTCTGCCGTCTGGATCCGACAATATATACGCTCCACCACCTAGGACCTCTGTGATGATAAATGGGCCTTCCCAATTAGCTTCGAACTTGCCCACTGCCTTTAATGCATCAGCTCGCTTGAGAACCAGATCTCCCTTTGACAATTTCCGCGCTCTGACCCGCTTGTCATACCCTGCCTTGATAATGCCTTTGTATTTTGCTGCTCTGACCCGGGCTTCATCCCTCTGTGCTTCCACCAAATCTAGCTCTGCTCGACAAAGTTCAGCATTGTGCTCAGTGTCGTAGGTTGTTATCCGATATGATTCCAATCTTGCATCCGCCGGTATTACCGCATTAGATCCATACACCAGAGTAAATGGTGCTTCACCCGTGGCTGTCTTTGGGCTAGTGCGGTAGGCCCAAAGTACAGTATCCAGCTCCTCAACCCATTTGCCTCTGCTCTGAGTCAGCCTTTTCTTGATCCCTTCACATATTGTCCTGTTGGCCAACTCCACTTGGCCATTTTCTTGTGGATGAGCTACCGAGACGAATCTTTGAGTGATATCCATCCGATCACAAAAATCCGCGATCCTCTGCCCAGTGAACTGGGTTCCGTTGTCAGAAACGATGATCCTGGGCACGCCAAATCTGCAGCATATATTCCGCTAAATGAAGCGCTCCACAGTCACCTCATCGATTTTCCCCACAGCTTCAGCCTCGACCCACTTAGAGAAGTAGTCCACCGCTACAAGCAGAAAGCACTTGCCCCCTGGTGCCGTAGGCAGCTTCCCGACTATGTCGATATCCCACTTGTCGAATGGACATGCAGCGTACATAACGCCCATAGGATCCCCTGGAACGTTGATTCTCCCGGCGTGTCTCTGGCAAGCCTCACACTTGCGGACGAACTCTCTGGCGTCTTTGTTGATGTTAGGCCAGTAGAACCCTGCCCGAATTATTTTGCGTACAAGGTCCCGGAACCCCGTGTGACCACCACAGCAACCTGCATGAACTTCATTTAAAGCAAAGTTAGCTTCCTCTGGAGATAAGCACTTTAGTAAAGGCTGAGTAAAGGATCGTTTGTAGAGTTGGTCATTAAGCAATCAATAATTTTCGTATCGGGCCCTCTGATTAGATTCCTTGTTCAACCGCTCCCCTGTCTTGAGAAAATGTATAATAGGAGTCCGCCAGTCGTCTCTGATCTCTACGGAGAAGACCTGTGAAGTCCCCATTTCTCTGGTATCACAGAGTAAAATAATTTCATCACTCCAAGTTTGTTCCACTGCACTAGCCATTCGCGCCAGTAGGTCTGCTTTCGTATTATCTTCCCGGGAAATCTGCTCGATTTTGAATTCCATAAACTTGTCCTTCATCTCGCTGATCTTGCGGTGGTATGCCCTCATGCGTTCTTCTTTGACACTATAACCCCCTGAATACTGCTGGGCCACTAACTGGGAGTCTGTTTTGATGATGACACATTCAGCCTTGAGTTCTGACAAAATGTGCGCCTCTCTGACCACAGCTTCGTACTCCGCTTCATTGTTGGACAATCGGCAAGTGAATTTGATTGCAAACTGATATGTACCATACCCCGGTGATGTGATGTATACCCCAATTCCGCATCCCTCTTTTGTCACTGATCCATCCACAAAGGCAACCCAAAATTCCGGTACGGGACGGCGAGTTGTTTCTTGGATGAAATCTGCCAACGCTTGTGCTTTGATCGCTGTTCTTGGCTCATACTCCACATCATACTCCCCCAACTCCACAGCCCACTTCACCATTCGTCCCGACAAATCTGGGCGCCCCAGCACTTGTTTAAAAGGCAAGGCAGTGCGCACCACTACCCGATGTGACAAAAATTACGGCCTCAACTTTCTCGCCGTGATCATGACCGCCAGAGCAGCTTTCTCTATCTCTGTATAATTCAATTCAGGACCCTGGATGATTCGGCTGACGAAGTAGATGGGTTTCTGGTGACTTCCCTCCTCTCTGATAAGCACAGAGCTGATTGCATCTTCCCCCACTGCTATGTACAGATTCAACATTTCTCCCGGGACCGGCTTGGTCAGAGTCGGGAGCTTTGCTAGATATACCTTGAGATCTTCAAATGCCGCTCGGCATTCCTCTGTCCATAGAAATTTAGTGCCCTTCCTTAAGATTTTGAAAAACGGCATGCTGCGCTCTGCCGACCGTGATATAAACCTGCTCAGAGCAGTGATGCGCCCATTTAGAGTCTGCACTTCCTTGATCCCTCTGGGTGGTGTCATTTCCATGATGGCCTTGACCTTCTCTGCGTTAACCTCGATCCCTGCAGGGATAACCCTGTAGCCCAAGAATTTGCCTGTTGTGACCCCAAAGGTGCATTTCGCTGGATTCAGCATGAGCCGATGCTTTCTAACCACAGTGAAGATCTCCTCGAGATCAGAAACATGGTCCTCTGCCCTTATACTCCGCACAAGCATGTCATCCACATACACCGAAATATTCTTGGAGATCTGTTCCTTGAAGACTTTTTCCATCATCCGCTGATACGTGGCTCCCGCATTTTTCAAGCCAAACGGCATACTCCTCCAGCCGTAAACCCCGCAACAGACGGCAAAGGCCGTTTTGGCAATGTCTCATCTGTTCATTTTAACCTGATGGTATCCCTGATACGCGTCCATCATAGATAGTAAAGCGCATCCCGAAGTGGCATCCACCAGCTGGTCAATCCTCAGCAGAGGATAGTGGTCTTTTGGGCAAGCGGCGTTCAGATCTCTGAAATCTACGCACATCCTCCAAGTATTTGTTTTCTTTGGTACCATCACCGCGTTTGAAATCCACTATGGGTATTGCACCTCCACAATGTGCCCTGCTTCCAACAACCCATATACCTGCTCCCTTATTGCAGCGTCCTTCTCGGCCCCAAAATTCCTTGTTCGTTGCTTTACTGGCTTAATTTTAGGATCCACATTAAGGCAGTGCTCTGCCAACCCTCTGTCAATGCCCTTTAAATCGGCGGTGCTGAATGCGAACACAACCGCATTTCTGCGCAAGCAAATAATGAGCTCGTCTCTGACTTGATCACTCATAGAAGACCCAATTTTGGTCTGAAAACCCTCTTTCCCTGGAAACAATTCGATCATGTTGCAAACATCACTAGTAGACACCAGCGCGGTTTTTTCTGTACTGTCCCTGTCTTTCAATACGTCTGCCAATTCCTGGCGCTCTTCTGCCGAGGCATTCACTTCGCCCACCTTCCCCTTCTTCCGTGTATCCAATCCCTCTGTCACTCTTTCCCTTTTCTGTCCCGCTGAATGTGTAAGCATTTGTACATGGCAAGCTTTCGATGCTGTTTGATCACCACAAACTTCTCCCACTCTCCCTCCCTCGATGGGGAATTTTATTTTCAAGTGAAACATAGAGATCACCGCCCTAAACGCCATCAATGCAGGCCGGCCAAGTATCACATTGTAGGAGGGCTTTGGCATGTCAACCACCAAGAACCGCACCATCCTAGTTTTGCTATTAGCAGCTGTAGTGCCGAGATTTAACGGTAACTCCACATATCCCAGAGGCATGACCATTTCTCCTCCGAACCCAAACAAAGGGGCATTCGTTGGCTCAATATGAACGTCGATTCCCATGTTTTGAAGGCACTCCCAATATAAAATATTCACCGCGCTGCCCGAGTCTACGAAAACACGGTGAATGATACAGCTGGCAATATCCGCCATAATAACCAGTGCATCATCATGCGGGTACATTAGTGTACGTAGATCCTCTGCCCCAAAGGTGATCATCGGCTCTTCTGCCGCGCTTGTAACCTCCATAACCTGCTTATGGTAGTATCCTGACTTTACTGCTCTGACCACTTGTTTCTTAGCCCTATTTGATGTGGGCGTTCCATTCTCTCCACAAATCATATGAACTTCCCTCCGATACGGGGGAGGAGGTGCTTGTCTTTCTGGCCCTTCCCTACGATTATCCCGATTGTCATTTCTCTGATCCCTATTATTCCCCTGTTCTTGTCGTTGATCCCGGTTATTTCTCTGATCCCTCTGATCTCTATGATCCCTCTGGTCCCTATGATCCCTCTGATCATTCCTCCTCTGGCCCTCATTTCCTCTGTCAATGAACTGGTCGAGGTTTCCCTGGCGCACCAGTAGCTCTAACTGATGCTTGAGATGCCCGCAATATTTTGTGTAGTGTCCGAAAGAGTTGTGATACTCACACAGCTTATTATTAGGCCCCTCCTGTGGCGGCCCATCCCGATAGGTTCCCGGTGCCCGAAAAAATGGTTGATCCTTTACCAAATGAAAGATTTCCTCCTGTGGTTTATTTAAAGGCGTGTATTCAGTAAACCGCGTGACTTCGTTCACAGTACGCTGTTGATGGGGCGGCATTCCTCCCTGGGGCGGCAGTACCCTCGGAGGTAACCCTCTGAATGGTGCTCTGTCCTGGTGTCTCTGTCTCTCTGGTGCTTCCTCAGCTCTTTTAGCTTTATGCTTATCGTTTTCCACTTTTCTCGCCATCTTGGCGTCCTCCAACTGTAGATAACCTGGCAACCTTGCCATAATATCGTCGAAATCCCTTGCAGGTCGGATCTGTAGCTCGTCAAAGAAGAGCCCCGGCTTGAGCCCTCTGACGTAGGCACAATTCTTAATTTGAGATTCCGCCTCTGGCACCTCCAGAGCGGCTAAGTTAAATCTGGCAGTATATTCTCTCAATGTTTCATTTTGGTCCTGTTTGATATCCATCAACGACAGAGATGACTTCCCCACCCTTCGCGAGCTTGCGAACTGACGTAAGAAGCGGGGCTGTAAATCCTCAAAGGAGTGAATAGAATTGGGGGCGAGCGTTCCGAACCATAGCTGGGCTGGTCCAGTGAGAGTAGTGGAGAAGATGCGGCACTTGATGCCCTCAGTATACATATGCAGTGTGACCAACCCCTCGAACCGATTGAGGTGAACCTCTGGATCGGTAGTGCCATCATAATCTAGCGAGATGGGTTTATAGCTCCTGGGTAAAGTGTCTGCCAAAATATCATCAGAGAAAGGACTACGGCTGCTGACGGAATGAAACCTTGAAGTCTTGGCCCTTTTGTCCTCCTTGTATCTTCCCTGCTCTCTTCTGTCCCTTGGCGCGTCATGGCCGTGACGCTTGTGAGCCCTATGCTCTGGCCTGCCAGAGGAAAACTCCAGCTCCCTTTCTTCTGCTCTTTCGGTGTACCGTGATTTCTCTGGACGATGGGACTTCTCTGCTCTGTATGACCGCTCTGATCTCTGTCCCCTGTCGTCTCTCCGGGATTTCTCCCTCAACGATTCTTCCAGATTCTCGAGTTGGTGTTTCAACTGCGACACTTGGTTTTTCAACCGTGCCTTCTCCTTCGGTCTCTCTTCCTCAAACACAAGGGAGACGGATTGACTGTCAGACTCGTCAACCCTCTCCTTCCTGACAACACTGTTGAGCCTAACACGGCTCCCCTCTGGTCTGGCTAGTTCTCTGTTAGCAGCGTCCCCTTGCATTTCCCCAGGCATCACAGCCTGTTTGTTGATTGCCAACATGTTTGCCTCCTGAACAGCGGGAGGTGGGGCCTCAGTGCCCTGCGGGTTAGCCGCTCCAACCGGGGTAGCTACAGTGGGGATGACAGACATCATCGGAGTTCCCAGTGCCTGACGCATATTAGCATAGCTGAGTAAAGCCATCATTTGCTCTGCTAGCCCGAAGTTAAGCGATCCCCCTCCAGACGTGGGGGCCAAGTTTGACAGATCCGAGCCCGGTGTTACTAGAGCAAACCTCTGGGCGTTGACGTTCAACCCTGTTGTCGGAGTGGCTGAGATAGCCTGAAAACCCGGTGGCACAGTGAAGGTGGGGTTACCCTGAAGGCTGTTGAGCAGTGAGGTAGGCACCTCGGTAGTGATAGCAGCAGACTCGAACTCCTTCTTCAAGTTGCGGTGAGCATCAGAGGATCCCATAGTACCTGCACATAATCAAAGTGAGAAGACATCTAGACAACAAATGGATAGATCCTCCCCTACTGATTGAAAACCCGATATGAGAAATTCCAAGCACCGGCGCAGAGGCCGTTAAAAAATTCCCCTTAAGACAACTCCATGCCCTGGGAAATAAACCCAGGGCATAGATTGAAACAATCAGAGCCCGAACAACAGAAATTTCCCTTGTAAACTCTTATCAAGATCCGGCAGAGGAAACAGAGTGTCCAGAGATAGACATAAACAGAACAACCACCAAGAAGCTTGTTAGCACAAAACGTTAAGCATGATATATAGCAAGGAATTTGCAAGAAAACGAACATCATAACCCGAAATTACCATGATCGTGTGCTATTTTAACCGCAAAAACCCAAAAACAACAGAGTTATCATGGCAATCAGCCGGATTAGTAATATAACGCGCTAAACAGGGCATATAACAAGGATTAGTCGAAGAAAACATGGAGCACACCAATAATTATCACCCTCAATCGAAATATAGCCGCAAATTAACAGTGCAAACCCAATCATCACAGAAACAGATCATTACCCCATAATCCACCGATAGAAAACGAAGATTAGCCACAAAAACACGAAAAATATCGACAATTATTACCCTTAAACGAAAAACATCCACAAATCAACAACACAAGCTCAATCGCAGCAAAAATGGAATGTTAACCAACATTCTACCGAAGCGAAACCCCATAAATCGTCAACCAAAACCCAATTCAAGCAGAAACAGAGCGATACTCCACAATTCACAGGTATAAACGTCAGATCTATAAATAAAATCCCGATTCTACGAAGAAACTTTGTATTCACCCATAATTGAACCGATCAATCGGTAAATAAACCCATATCCCCCCGATTCCTGATTTACGGCTTTCACCACCTTTCCCCATGCACCAAACACGCAATTAAAAACAGATCGTAAAGAATTAAAAGCACATCAACCCAAGAAAACGTAATTAGCAGCTCGAAATCATCTGGATGTCCGAATTATCGGCTCAAATGGTACCGACACGCGCAAACCCGATTGGAATTTCAGATCTGCGTGCGCCGGCGTCCATAAACTCACATCCTAACTCAGTAGCCTTCCCACAGACGGCGCCAGTTGGTGAATCAAGGACCAACACCTAATCTACAAAGCGATAAATACGGACTATACCTAGTGTGAGTGATCGGAGAAGGCAAAGTAAACAATCGGAAAATTCAGAACGGAAGAAAAGTAGCAGTTGTATTCGAAAGTAAGAGATAGCGTAGATACAATGCACGAGCTCAGGTTCTATTTATAGACTACATAGGGGGGGGCAAAATAGTAAAATCAATGCTAAGGCATGCACTTGGCGTGATAGAGGGGCATGTCGGTAAATTTGCCTTCACGCGGGAAATCTCCCGCGTCTCTGGCGATTCCGCTGATGAAGACGGCTCCTCTGGTGAGAGCTACTTCTCTGGCGAGGGTGACTTCTCTGGCGAGGGTGACTTCTCTGGTGTATAAGATGCCTTTAGCGAGTAAGATCCCTCTGGTGAGGATGATTTCCTCTGACGAGTGCGCTTCCTCTGCCATACTTATTCCGCTGGTGGAGTCGATTCCTCTGATTTGCATCATTTCCCTACTCTGCACATATCACTCCTCATCACAATAATAATAATAATAATATTTTTTTTACTTGCGTCCATAACACAATTTTGCTTCCTGACTTGCGTCCATATATGACATAATTAAATTTGTAGGATTTATAGCATGATATCCTATCTATCCATATAATATGATTAATCGTTAAAAAGAAAAATAGCATTCCAATGCAATTAAATGATATTGTATGACGATGTAAAATTCCTATATACATATCAACACAATAATATATACAAAAATATAAAAACACTAATATTGTACTACGTAATAAAAAAAATTAAGATAATTTGTATATAAAATAATTATTAATTATAATTTAAAACTTTCACAACACAACTCAAGTAAATTAAATAGAAAAGCTATTTGATAATTGATGTCTTAGGATCAATTCCTTCAAGAATCAGTTATTTTTTCGTATTTTTTTCATTTTTATTTTCTTGTTTTGTATCTTCAATTTATTTTATTAAATATTCTTCTAATATTTTCTTTCATTTTTTTTATATATACAATGTGTGACGCTCGCTCTTCTTAGTTAGTTATATATCTATTCATATTGAAATTTGAGCGTTGAAATCCAATTTTTCCTAATATGTGGTTATTCTACTACATTATAATTTATGTGATAATTAAACAATGTGGTTAATGTAAGAGACTCTTCATATTATTAGTAGGGCCGTAAATGGGTACCTAAAGTTTGAGGATCGAATCAATATGAAACGAATCAATGTTAAGTTTTTATTTGTTATAAGTACAAAATTGTATTTTGTGATATAAATTTGCATACTATCCTATTAATTAATTAATTTTATAAATGTTAACGATGATTTAATTTTAAAAGATTGTACCATGCATTGCATTGACATAACTTCTAACATAAACACTAAATATTCTTGTATATTTTATGTCATTTATATTTATTTTTATTTTTCTTGTTCTGTATGTACGTATGATCGATGTAAGATTGTTTTATTATCTGTACTATTCTTGTAAGATTGTTTTGGAATTAAAATCCAAAACATAAGAAAATAATTACAAACAAACATATTTTTTTTTTTTTTGCTTGCAAGTGAAATTGGAATCAAGCCATTTATTTTTTCAGTATTTTAATTTACTATATATAATCACTTCTAAAGACTAAATACTCTTCATATAAAATCCTTTAAGAAGCAATATTTTTTTCGTATTTTTTCATTTATATTTTCTTATTTTGTATCTTCAATTTATTTTATTAAATATTATTCTAATATTTTTTTATTTATATTATATATATATATATTCATATTGAAATTTGAGCATTAGAATCCAGTTTTTACTAATATGTTGTTATTTTACTACATTATTATAGTTTTATGTAATCACTTCTAAAGATTTTATAATCTTCATCGAAAAACACATGATGAAATAAATATTTTTAAATTTTTAAACAAAGATATAATGGACAATTATTAAATAATTTCATTTTTTTGTTATTAACAAATAATTTTATTTATTATCAACAAAGTATACTTACATCCATTATTAAGAAAAAGTTAAAAATTCTTTATTTTCATTTTTATTAAAAACATATATCATGGATTAATATTAACAAATAAGTATTTTTGTTATAAAATAACATTTAGAAATTCATTATTTTTGGCTTTTTAAATAAATATATAATGAATCATTAACTTTTTATATTTGGAATAAAATATGAAAATATATACATACATAGTTAATAATGAATACAAATATAATTAAATATTTATTCTATAAATAATTTTAGAATATCCGATTTTCTACCTATTAATTACAAGCAATTAATACTGTTAAAAAAAATTAGAAGCAATTAATAAATATTGTTGACTAAGAACACTAAATATTGGTTTAATGAAAATAATATTGATTCATGTTATGTATACCTTAAACCATCGCCATCGTGGATCATTGCAATCTGCGGGAACAGCCTCTGGCTTGGCTAGGAACAAGTCATGAAGCCGAATAATAGCACCTAATACGACATGTACGTAGTGCGATATTGTTTGACCGGATCTCCAAAAGTCGAACCGAATAACTCTATTTTTTTATGATGGGCTAAAATTGAAAGAAACATTGCTACTTGTTCCTCAACGGTAACGAAACGGCCGTTAACCAAACCCTCCTATTCTCGCAAAATAATAAAAAGCCTAGCAAAAGTCCTACGGTCCATTCGAAGGTTGGAAATGCAGTCAACATCGTTAAGACCAACTAAACGGCTTAAATGTTTTTCTTGGTCGGGAAACTTACGTATTATCTCATATTTTAGGGCTCCCGAATCACGCCTTCTTTTGCCTAACCTAGTCTTATGATAATACACAAATAACATAGCCACTTGTATCACATGAACTCGCAATATTTCTTGCAACAAAACAAATTGCATATCACGCATACGACTATCTTCCTTTCTAGGCATTTTTGAAATCAATGGTAGAAATAGCAGGTATTTTAAGAGCCTAGTATCAAAGAAAAATTTGGCCAGTATTAACCTCTGCGGTTTGCATTAATCAATATAATGTGTATCACATAAAAAAACAAAAAACAAGTACCAGAACAGAGCATTATATTCATTGCAATTCGAAGTCCCAAGTTCTAATTAGCCCTAAGCTTGTCATCAAATACAGCAAAATGCATTTCCCAAATTACGCATGAGCATATTTTGATATGGACACACATCAGTTCTAAAATGATGCCAACAACTAACTGAAATTGAATGGAAATAGGTCCCTAATCTGCAAATCCTTATCAAGAAATACACAGTGAACATAATTTGGCGCAAGGAACTCACCTTTGTGGTTATCGGGTTTGTGAAGACATTCCTCTTTATATTTCCCTACATTCGTGGTCACAAATAAATGAAATAGGAATTAAATCCAAGGATTGCAAAAATGGTGGAACGAAATAAATCAAATGACATATAAACCCAGACGGATGCAAGCATGCAAGGTGTTTTGGAAATCTAATATTTGACGCTGAAATCACAAATACAATAAAATAGTGTGAACCCTAAAATACACAAAATCGAGAGCAGTCAAAATCGCGAAGTTGATTTATTGGGTAAACATCAATTTTTTCATTGTACCAGATACGAATCGTAAAATTAATGATGTGAAAAAAGATCCCCACAATCGAAAAACCACAGACGAACGAAATTTTGCTTTTTTCTTCGCTAGTCCTGACCTGATTTGGAAGACGACGCTGATTCCCCAATGTTGCTGTTCCACCAGCTCTCCAGATTTCCGATGAGAAGGTTTGGTTGCCGTTGGATATTTTCGCCCACAAATCTTCAGAGACAAATGGAATGGGAAACGATGGAGGAGGTGGGAAGTTAGGGCAAAAAAATGTTCATCGAAAACAGTGAAAATGGTAGAAAAATTTAAGCCAGATTCGCGATGCAAAATCAATCGGAAGGGGGGAGGTGGTATTATTAAACGGGGTTATTCTTGAAAATTAAGGCCGGGCCCTGTATTAAACCTAGGCCATCCACATAAGTCTAACAGAATACCAAACACCGCATAAATCTGGATTAACTTTACTTATACAGGGTATAACCCAATACCAAACACACCCTAATGGAATTGACTTCTAGGAAAAGATTTAGGAGAGTGGTTGGCGGCAAGACTAAGATTTTAGATGAAAATAGCCCCATCTTCGGCTAGGGTAATTTAAGATTAAAACAAAATGGTCTAATGGCTTGTAAATTCACGAACTTTAGCAAAAATTTATTTTTAACATATTCTTTCAAAATTTTAATATAATAGACTAACTTTAACTCGTTGTTCAATTATAACAACAATCAAATCTCCGACGAATTAGAAACACACGTGGCTTCTAGTTTCGGAGTCCAGATCTGGTGCGTCTCTCGCTTCATACACGAGCCACAGAGCACCCAAATCCTCCGCTACTTCCGCTAGGCCGCCGCGCCGAATGAGGGTTTTCAGGGAGGGCGCGCGGCGGAGGAGGATGAAGGAGATGAGGGTTTGAAGAGGAACATAGGAGAAGAAGAATTTGAAGAAGAATTTCAAAGAGGGAAAGGAACCATGAGGCGGCGGAGGAAGAAGGAGGGCTGCAAGCCTAGATCTGCAAATCGTGGAGGAAGAGGGAGGGCGACGGGCGACGAAAATCGTGGAAGAAGAGAGAGTGTGGCGGGTGGAAGAGAGAGTGCGGCGGGGCGACGAAATAAGAGAAAGGGCCACGGGCCTAGATCTGCAAATCGTGGAGGAAGAAAGAGCGCGGCGGGCGACAGAAATCATGGAGGAAGATGGAGTGTGGCGGAAGGAAGAAAGAGTGCGGCGGGGTGGCGGAGGAAGAGGGAGGGCCGACTAGGCGGTGAAAAACGACGACGTTTTAAACTTCTCTAAAACGTTGCGTATTATTCATCGGCGAACAATTACAAAAGCGTGTGCCGGGAAGCCACGTTAGTGCCACGTGTGTTTTTAAGTCGCCGAAGATTTAATGATTGTTAAAATCGAACAAAGGGTCAAAATTGGTATATTAAATTGAAATTTTGAAAAAACATGTTAAAAATAAATTTTCGCTAAAGTTCGTGAATTTACAAGCAATTAACCCAAACAAAATTAAACTTTCCTATTTAAATTATAAGTATGAAGAGCACTACCCATTTGAAATATCCAATCTCGATTAATTTCGTTATTTCGGTTAGATAAATTTAAAGAACTTTGTATATTCATTATATTAGTACATTTATTTAGGTAGCTCACATTAATACTTCATTCAAAGAAGCGGCGCTGGCACTACAAAAAAAATCACCTTTGAAGACATCTAAAAATGTCATAATAAAATACTTATCTCAACATTTGATCTATCACAACATTTATTTATGGTGTCGCGTGTATTGGTGTAGCTAAAGGGTAAGTACATATCCAGACACAACTATAGGTCGTGATAAATAACCTATTACAACACCAATCATTTGGATCAATACAATTTACCATCATTTTCTTGTGTCGCTAAAAACATTTTACATTCTACAATATATACTTATTATGTGCCCAATTTCAAATTGATAATGCTAATAATTTCTAAATTAGTATAAAATGAAAACAAAATAGCAAAAAGACGTGTTTGCCTAAAACATTAATATTATAATCATTTCGAACATAAGTCAAATTCTGTTACAATTATAAATGATAAATAAACTAGAAGAATTAAACCAATAGATGTTATCTTATCTGCTAGAAAAATAGCTCTAAATCCTATCAACTATCTCCAAAAGAAAAGAAAATTAGAGTAGGTTGTCGGCAACAGATGGCACTCTCCAAATTTCTCTGGTGAGAAACTTGGTTACAATCTTGACTACAAGAATTTGATATTTTGATAACTTCTGTACCTGAAAAAAAAAATTATGGCACTTTAGATTTCAAACATCTAATTCCAATAATTAAATATGAATAAAGAAATCGAAAGTCGGAAAAAAATAAAATAATATGTATGGGGTGAAGCATTTTCTAGTGTCATAATTGACACAATATTGCCACACAAGTCTAACTATGTTGTTATAGTATTCATCGATTTTATATAAATTAATATTAAAAGATAAGATGTCGTAATAGAAGTCTTATCTAGACATACATGTTATATGTCGTAAGAGGGGTGTAGTAATAGCCATATTTTGTTGTAGTGTGGCCGCTTAAATAGTGGAAATACAAATCTTTGTAATTAAAGTTGACAAACATTTTTGTTTGCTTCGCCTAATAATTTGTTTATAATTCAAAAACCTTCATTCTGTTCATGTGAAATGAAAGATTTTACTTTTTCCCCTAAAAAAAAGAAAGCTTCGGACTTTATAAAGATTTATTTTTCTTTCTCAAATGTTTCAAAAGTATAGACTAATTCTAAAAAATGATGATAATTTTTAACTCTTTTTTAACTCAATTTTCCATCATTTTCACATATTCATTATATTATAAAATTTTCTCTGAACATAGTGAAATATTTTTCATGTAGCTCATTTCCACTCATTTTCTCTCCAATCTTATCTTTGGGTAGTGGTGTGAAATTATTTTATAATATTTTCTCATTTTTCATTTCTAGTAAATATATGAGGGATTCCCAAGTTCCCTTTCGCCTCCGTCTGCCGCCGCCGCCCGATTCCCTTTCGCCTCCGTCTGCTGCCGCCGCCCGATTCCCTTTCGCCTCCGTCTGCTGCCGCCGCCCGATTCCCTTTCGCCTCCGTAGCATCCGGTCGCCGTCGACCCAGGCCGTCTGGTTTGGATCTGGGCAGTGGTCTCACCTGTCGCCGCCCGAACTTTGGGAAGATCTCGGCACAGCCTCCGTTGCAGACGACTTCTCGGTGGCTTCAACCAGGTGGAGCTCCAGATCCGGTGCCTTCCGCCGCGGCCCTCAGCCCGGTCGGCACCGCCTCTGCGCGGCACGGCGGCAGGCCTCCCGCTCCTCAGCTCAGGCGCACCGTGACTGTCTGATGGCTTGAGAGCAGCGACGCCATTTGGTGATGCGGTGGAAGAGAGGCGAAGGGGAATCAGAAATTGATTTCACGAAATTGCAGGAGTGAAACGGCTGCAAACGGCGACCTCGGCGACCTCACGCCGCTGATTCCGATGGCGTCAAAAGGCGGCACTGGCCCCTCGAGCGTTGGTTGGTTCCCGCCGCCGTCTTTGGCTTTCGGTGGACTCAGTTCATCGGGCGACAGAGGTGCGCTCAATCTGCCGGTCGTCTCTACAAATTTTCTCCCAAATACTCATCGTTCCTCCTTCGTTGTTGGAGAGCACTCCGAGACCGCTTCTCTGGATCGAAGTTCGGGTGTTACTACTCTCCCTACGATGGCCCCCCGTCTGCTCCGAAGGTGTCGCCTCCTCCTCAGCCGAATGCCTCTTTTGCAGATAAGCTGAAGGCTAGGGATGGCAGTTCGACAGAGCAAGTTTCCAAACCTTGGGACGTCCCCGCTCATGACTATACAATCCTCCGGCCGGAGTTGGTGGATCTCAAGCGTTGCCTTGTTTTGGACCCTTCTTTCCACCAAAGACAAGTCCGGCGTTTCGCCCATGCGGTTCGCGGCCGACTGATCCTCCGCAAAGGTGATTCACCTCGGTTTGCAGCGGATCTTTGGGAGGAACTTCAGCAGCTTTGGAAACCGTCTGCTGGTTGGTCGATTCATCCTCTCGGAAAAAGGTTTTTTCACTTTTAATTTCACAACCGACGAGGATAAAGCAGCGGCTTTCAATAAAACGACTTGGCGTCTACGCTCAGGTATACTACATCTCCAGGCCTGGGTGCCGAATTTTGATCCCTACAAAGCGCCTTCTACCCTTGTTCAGGTATGGATTAGAATCTTTAACTTGCCGCATGAATATTGGCACCCAGAGGTTCTTTCCGGGGTCGCACGAGAAGTGGGTACGCCTATCTTGATTGATGGTCAGTCTGCACAGGCTCATGTGGGTCACTTTGCTAGAATTCTTGTTGAATTAGATGTTTCGGCTGATATTCCTGAGGCTTTAGATATTAAGTGTGGCGACATTGATTTTACTGTCAAGTTTCGATATGAGAATTTGCCTTATTACTGCTCCGTTTGCAATGTTGTGGGACATACTGCTAACCAATGCAGAAGGAGTAAAACGACCACGATCGAGGAGGGCTTTACGGAACATCAGGGCCGGGAAAGTGGTCAGTCCAAGGTAGATGACCACAGGGTTGATCCTCGTCCCTACAACGGAAATCAGGAATCTCCAACAAGGGTTGGACCTTTAGCTTTAGCTGAGGTTGGACAGAAACTGTCTTCAGATCCTACCTCATCCAATCCCTTTGCTGTGTTGGTTTCTCTTGAGTTGCAAGATGAACAGAGACTTGTTGGTAATGATAACATGGACAAGCCGCCTTCTGATGGAGGCCGAGCTTCAGATGCTTGCATCCCTCAGGACAGTCAGGGTAGAACGGATAGGGAACAGCCTGAGTCAGATGACGAAAAGAGCCAAATTGAGATAGTTGAGCAGGAACACGAGAGGACTTCTGCACCTCTGGTTGTTCAGCCACTTGCTGTTATGACTGACAACAACGCTGTGCTAACTTTGACTGGGACGACAGGACCCATTTCTCGTACACGAGGGCGTCCGAAAGGGGCTATCACCAAGAAGGGGAGAGTTTCTGATTCTTCTATCAAGCACAGGCTCCGCCGTATCATAATCAATGGCATGTCTTCGGATTTCCAAAACTCAGCACGCCGTGATGATATGCATGGCCCAGGTCTTGACACTTCTACGCCTGTGGAGTTCCTGAATAAAGTGAAGTATGCTCAGTTTGTAGGACAGATACTGCAAAACTTTGTGATCAACTCCTCTAACTCTACCGATGCAACCCATGCTATGTCGGTTGTGGCCTCTTCAAAAATGAAGAAAAAATGGGGCGATATGTTGGACGATGAAGAGGACGATGTTTTAGACGAGGACGACCCGCTTAAAATGTTCTCTTAGTCTTGGTTTCTTTTTTGGTTACCCGGGGTTTCTTGCGGGTGCTTTTGCTTGTTTCCTTTTGTATCTGGTCTCTCTTTTTTTTTTTTTTTTCTTATTAATAAAATTTCTATTTCAGCATTTCTAGTAAATATATATGATAAATAAAATGAGAAAAATATAATATCTTTTCATATTTTGTTGTCCATCATTTTCCTATTAAAACATTACAACCAAAGTAAACGCAAACTTAATTAACACTAACATTAATGAATTATGAACACAACTTCTTTTGTGCGTACATCCACACGGTGCAGACCACTAACATATTCTAACATGATATTTGTAAGTATCCTATTAGAGTGTGACACTTACAAATGTTCTATTAAGCTGCGTTCTCTTTGATGGAAAAATGGTGGAATACATATATTTTCTCTCTTTTTCCATTCTTTTCACACGTTCTCTTAGTTGAAAAATTATCCTCGGGCAGAAAGGAAATTCTTTCCATGCAACCCATTTTCCACCTTTTCACTCCAATTTATGATAATATTATCACTAGTTATAGGTGTGATAATATTTTTTTTTCATATTGTACATTTTTATGATCTTTCAATTTTACCCTCACAATATACTTTCTCTTAGGGCTGGCAAATCGTGCATGTTAGGTCGTTATCGGGTCAACACGATAACGACACGACACAACACGAATACAAATGCGACACGAAAACTATAGCAACACGATTTGAATCATGTTCACACGACACGATAACGATACGAAAACGACAAGATCTAGTAAAAATTTGATAAAAAACGACCCGATAAAAATACGATAAAATAAAAATTAAAATAAATAAGAAAGGGTATGAAATTTGTGTTGCTTAGCGATAGAACAAAGGACGATATTAGAAAAAAAAAAAAAAAGTTTTCAAATGGTCAAAACTCCTAACTTTAAAATAAGAATTAAAATAAATATTTAATAAAAATAAAATATTAATTTTAATGAATTACACAAACCTGACACAAAATTATTGTGTCCTTATTAGGTCGACACGAACTCGATAAGGGTTGACACTAACCCATTAATTTCGTGCGGTTTTGTATCGTGTTTTCATGTCGTGTCCAAAATTGTCAGTCCTACTTTTTCCATCCCAATAATAACGTCCCAAAAATATGGGAACGCAAATTAAGAAAATATAGATAAAGTAAATGATAAGAAAGATAGAGATATCAGGCATCCACTGTGGTGCTGCGCCATAGTGGTGCCACATGTGTGTCACCTCAACAACTACCTCTACCCTATATTTTCTCCACTATAGCACTACATCCTTTTTAACTATTCATGGACCACACTATCATTATTACTTTTACCACAACATATATATATATATATATATATATATATATATTATGTATTTTCATTTTTATTTTATATTTTACTTTAATAAATTTAATATAATTATATGAATAAATAATTTATTTAATTAATAAAATATAATGCTAAAATTAATATAATAATACTTAAAAAATTGTAAATTGAAACACGATTTTTATTATTGAAAATAACATTCTTACAACACACAACTAAAATTAAAAGTTCCAAAAAAAGTACATAACAACATAATTTAAATATCAAACAAACACACACATATAATGGCACTAATCATCGCCGAATCGTACCCACACGTGCTCAACCAAGTCGGATCGAAGTTGATGATGTATTTTTTTTTTCACGAACTCTAGGACCTCTCATGAGGTACTCATTGAATCCTCTAACTGAACCGGGATTTATTTCTCCTGCAATATTGTTGCTCGAGACGTACTTGGTTCATCTTCAACCCATTGGCATGCCATTTCCCCTTCATCTTCAATTATCATATTATGTAAAATAATGCAAGCATACATAATGTCAGTGATGTTTTCTTTATACCAGAGGCGACTCGGACCTCTAATCATTGCCCAACGAGCTTGGAGAACCCCAAATGCGCGCTCAACATCCTTTCTCGCAGCTTCTTGCATTTCCTTGAACTTCCTTCTTTTTGGATCTTGAGGATGTTGGAAGCTCTTGACAAAAGTTGCCCACTCAGGATATATACCGTCTGTTAGGTAGTATCCATGGGCATATTGCGTGCCATTTACTGTGAATGAGATGGACGGTGCTTGCCCTTGTAGAACGTCGTTGAATAGTGTAGACTGATTAAGCACGTTTATATCATTGTTTGACCCTGCAACTCCAAAAAAAGCATGCCAGATCCACAAATCTTGAGATGCAACCGCCTCAAGCATAATTGTTGGGACTCCATGATCGCCACGGGTGAATTGGCCTTTCCATGCTACTGGGCAATTTTTCCATGTCCAGTGCATACTATCATCCTCCATGTATTGGCGCGTGTACTCTTCCATAAAGGCTTCAGCTGCAGATGCAGCTGTTTCTTCAACATCACGCTCAGAAGAAGATGAAGACATAAGTCGTTTGTTTTGATGTTATGAAGATATATATTGGATATGAGAGAATTGTTCTTCGTAGATGATGAGAATGAAGTATATGGTACATATATTTATAATAACTAAGAGGTAACCGTTGGAGAAGGCAACGGTTACTTTCTAAATTAATATGACCGTTGGAGAAAGCAACGGTTACTTTCTAAATTAATATGACCCTTCGAGAAGTCAAAGGTTACTTTGGAAATTAATATGACCCTTCGAGAAATCAACTATTATTGAAACAAGTACATTTTATTGAAAGATAAATTTAACGGTTACACACAACACAGTTACAGAATTAAAAATAAATCCTAGTGGATACAAGATAACACAACTAATTATCATCTTCCCATTTTTTCAGTATCTTCTCGCAGTGTTTTTTGTGCAAGTAAAGCTGCATTTCTGTCATCCCTGATGTGTCCTTCATTACGAGTTCATACTCTTTTAGACGTTGCCTCTCCTCCTTCAGACGTTGTTCCTCATTTTTTAGAAGTTGTTCATTTTTTTATAAGCGTATTTTCTTCCATTATACGTAGGTATTTTGCTTCATTGGTTTCATGCTCTTTTGCAACTTCACGCAGTGCATCGAGGTCATCTTTTTTCCCCTTCCCCTTCTCCTTTCTCTTTGCCGCTTTATGCCCCATTGGGCGACTCGTGGGAGTTTCTTCCGCTGTAGAAGATGATGTGTAGGCTTCTCCTTCTGTATTTTTGGTTCTCTTGGATTCTTGAACATTTCCTTGCACCTCGGCAAACTTGGGAACTTCTTTCAAAAGTCTCCAAACTCCAACATATTTAAAACCTTTTGTACCGTGATGCTGCTTGTATTCTGTTTGTGCCATCTCCATAATATCAGCATCATTTGCACCGCTCTTCCAGATGCTTGCAATCCTATTGTAACATTCAGAAAACCATTTCACCTGTTTCTGCATCTTGTAGAAATGAGCCTTCAACTGTTTAAACTTTCTACTTGGAGTGTTGGCAGGACGATTTTCATTGTAGGCTTTCGCAATGCATTTCCACATTTTGTCCATCTTTTGCTCGTTTCCAACAACTGAATCGATGCTAATATCGATGTAACATTGCGCAAGAACTTCACACTCCTCATCTGAATAAAACACCCGACGCATGTTGGTATTCTCTTCGTCGTCGTCGGATGAAGGCTCAACAGAGAGATTTATATTCTCCAAACCTTGAACTGCCTTTCCTGAAGATGGTGTGCCTCCATCAGTACCACTCCCATCTACACTGGTCCTCCTGGAAGAGTCAGAAAACATAAACCCATGTGAATGATATCCTAGTGGGGAAAATCCTGGAGGGGGATACCATTGTTGAGGATATCCGTATGGCTGAAATCCCTGAGATGGATGCACTTGGGATGAAAATTGAAATGAAGGGGCTGATTGACTCATGGGATTGTTGGGATATATTTGAGGATTAGACATATTTGGCCAAGAGAAATTTGGAGGGCGAATGTCGGAATTTTGAGAAGGATCGTTACAATTTTGTGAAGGAGAACTTGAATTTTGTGAAATTGAATTTGATCCATATGGACCAAACCAATTTGAAAGTCCACTCATGATATTTCTAATTTTTTTGGAGAAGAACTAAATATGTAGATGAAGAGTAATTTTGGGGTAAGAATCATATGATACATGAAGATAGATATAGGGAAAAAATACCCTTATTAAATGTGGCCGTTTGAGAATTGAAATGTTACAATTGTAGTAGCTTCGTAACATCACATCAAATATAGTAGTAGCTTCGTATCATCACATCAAATATAGATGAAAAGATATGTCGATCTCTGATAAATTTATTTGTTTGATTGAAAAGAGTTGGAAAATGGAAGGGAAACAAATAGGAAATGGATAGGGAAAATGAAAAAAAAATTAAAAAAAGAGAAAGAAAACGGACGAAAACAAGCAAAAGTGGAGAGGAAAGAGGTGGACCAGGCGCGGTCCGTCAATCCCAGGCGCACAGCGGGCGCGTGCAATGCACGCGCTCCAGCTGTGCGCGCTGCCCAGCGTTTCTTCCACAAACGCGCGTACCATCTTTTGCCTTGGGGGCCCACCGCCTGACTGCTACCAAGGTAGCAAATTTGCTACCTTTCCCATTTTGCTACCCCAAATAACTTCGCCCACTATGGTACTCTCCTTTCCATGTCAGCAACTACCCATTTTTTTCAACCATTGTGGATGGCCTCAGTGAAAAAGTAAGAGATAAATAAAATTAATGATGACAGAAATAGAGAGAGTAGATAAAGTAAATTATTTTCTTTTTTAGATTGAGACATTATAAATGAAATGCCTAAAAGAGAAATTTTGAACATTATTTTTGGAACAGAAGGAGTACTACAATTTAACTATTCTCTTTATATTTCTCCTTTTCTCTCTTTATTTCTCTCTCTCTCTTTGTAATATTTTCATTTGTTTTTCCACCAAAGAGAGAATATGAGATAGAAAAGTAGGGACCACTAAAATGTGCTAAAATTTTCTCATATTTTCTTTTTTCTTATTTTATAATAATAAACTTACATTAAAAAGGAACACACTCTTAAAGTATATGAGAGATGTACATGGTGCGAACACCCGCATGAAATATATCCTTAATTGTCAAAAATTAACATTATTAGAAAATTACTTGTATAATTTACTTTCTAATAATTTTGTAGTCCTTGGGCAAAATTCTATCCGTTTATATGATTAGAACGGAAGAATGTATTAATACTAGTGTATAACCTGTCGAAATTTCGACGGGACTTTAAATTATGTATATTATTTTTACATAATATAATTATTTTTAATTAATTTAATTTGATGTAATAAAATTTACATTATATTAATCTCAATTATATTCGTCAATTTAATCTTAGTTTTTTTGCTAAAATAATAAAAATATTTGTTTATATAATTTTTTTTATACTTTTTCTATTTTGACGCATAAAAGTTAATTTACGATCTCATATGTCATCTAAGCATCATCTCATCTCAACTCTGTAAGATTAGAAGATCATCAAGAACTCGAAAGACAATATTTGACTTTTGAACGCTAAACTTTTAAACATTATTTCGTCTGGATCTTGAAACACTATATCTGACTTTTATGCGTCAATCGTTTGAACATCATCACTATCTGATGCTTTAAATATCATAACTCACTTCTTAAACATTATTTCATTAGGAGCTTGAAAGACCAGGACTGACTTGTGAGATTATACAATTTGAAGCTATAAGATCATAACTAACTTTTAAACATCATTTTGTATGGAGCTTGAAAAAACATAACAGACTTATGTGCATCATCTCATTTGATGCTTAAAATACCATAAGTTCATAACAACATTTCAAGTATCATTTCGTTTGAAGTTTGAAATAATAAAACTGGCCAGTAAGCATCATCTTGTTTAAAGTTTGAAAGACCATAACTAAGTTTTGAGAATCATCTCGTCGAAGGCTTAAAAAAATTGATATGAGATTCAAATTAATTCATGTCAATTTATATGCGAATATTTATTTATCATAACTATTTTATATCCTACGTGGCACTCTCACAATTTATTACTCCCTCCGTCCACGAAATGAGTACTCATATTTCCTTTTTCGTCCGTCCATGAAATGAGTACCCATTTCCCTTTTTGGCAAGTGTACCCCACACATCTCTTTAATTAATACACTCAAAAAGTGGGACCCTTAAACTATTCACACTACACTCCATACATTTCTTAAAACCCGTGCCGTCCACAAATGGGTACTCATTTCGTGGACGGAGGGAGTATTTGCTTCACCCTCAATTTTATACTATATGACATTTTTACATTTGTTTTCATCAATCCAACATTGAGTTTATACAAAACTTCATCAATTCATAACCTAAATAAAAGGCCCAATCTCCATGAATACATTAGCTCATCTATCTTTCCCACATTGATATTCTTTTAAATTTAATCAAGGAAAAATCTAGATAAAAAAAATACTTGTAATATGTATTTCAAATAAATAGTTTTTCATATTTTTTTTATAATTGCAATAGTTTTTTACAGTAAATTTATATTAAACTTCATAATTAAAAGTCTAAAAAAAATTGTAATTAGATTTAAATATTTGCAAACCTCAATAAAAATATATATGTTTTTAAAATAAATAGGTTCGTCAATTGAATGTTCAATTTTTTGATAAAATAATAAAAATACCCTTTTATATAAATTTTGTACGATTTTTCTGTATTGACGGATAAAAGTTAATTTAAGATTCATATGTCATATAAGCATCATCTCATCTCAACTCTATAAAACCAGAGTAGGGGCGTGCAGCGGGTCGGACCCGGACCGACCCGCCGGGTTTGTTGGACCAAAAATTTTAAAAGGAAGGACCGACCCGGACCGAAAAATGTGTGCGGGCCGACCCGGACCCAGACCGAACCCAAGCAACGGGTCCGATTCGGTCCGGGTCCAACCCGCCGAGGCCGAAATTAATTTTTTTTTCTTATTTTCGCACTTAATTTTCATACATAAAACATAATAAATACGATACAAACACATATCAATATCATAGTTTCACCATTCGCAATCCACAATCACAACAAAAAACATAAATCAAAATCATTCCTCCTTTAAGTTTTAGAAATATTTGAAATTTAATATTATCATAAATATTAAATATATAAAATAAATAATTAATTTTTAATGATATGGGTCGGTCCGGGTTCGGCGGGTTCGATCGGGTCTCGACCCGGACCGACCCGAAAAAAATCGGTCCTAAGAATTAGACCCGACCCGGACCATACATATACAATGGGTCGGTCCGGTCCGGACCAAACCCGTCGGTCTGGGCGGGTTCGGCGGGTCCGGTTTGGGTTTGTTCACCCCTAAACCAGAGGATCATCAAGAACTCAAAAAATAATATTGGACTTTTGAACGCCAAACTTTTAAGCATTCTCTTGTCTGGATCCTGAAACACTAAATTTGACTTTTATGCATCAAATAGTTTGAACATCACTATCTGATACTTTAAATATCATAACTCACTTCTAAATATTATTTTCATTAGGAACTTGAAAGACCAGGATTGACTCGTGAGGTTATACAACCTGAAGCTTATAAGATTATAACTAACTTCTAAACATAATCTTGTTTGGAGCTTGAAAAAACATAATAGGCTTATATGCATCATCTAAAATACCATAATTGAGTTTCAAGCATCATTTCCGTTTGGAATTTAAAAGAATATAACTGGCTAGTAAGTATCATCTTGTTTGAAGTTTGAAAGATCATAACTAAATTTCGATAATCATCCCGTCTAAGGCTTAAAAAAATTAATACGAGATTCAAATTATATCATATAAATTTATTTAGTATCTCAATTGGTAAATTTTCATAAAAAATCAACGTGTAATCCAACTTTTACAAATAAAAAAATTGTGCAAAATATCTTATTTTATGACAAAATTTAAATGAAGAATTATTTATTTAATCACAAGTATTTATTTTTAAAAATAAAATTAAATAATTTTTTATTTAACCAAATAAAATTGATCAATCATTCCACCAATTAAATGTGAAAATTTGGTTTGAAGAGTAAGAACATCCTTTTATATAGGTTTAATTTTGGTGAAATCACATAAAAAAATCAATATGGGATGAAAAGATTTAGATAAATAAGAATGAATAAATATTAAAATGCAAAATATGATGATGCAAAATATAAATCAATAATTGGTTGATAATTAGGATAAACCAAATATTAAAATCTTTGGAAAATTAGGATAAATTAAAATGCAAAAATATGATGATGCAACATAGGAGTATTCCGCTTTTTTTATTATATATGTGATGATATTAAAGATAATTTATTTGAAATTATTTTTCATGATCAAATTAAATTGAAGAATCTATTTATTTTAAATGCATCTCATCAAAAGTATCCTTTTATTTATGGTTTTTTCATGGTGAAGTTCAATTTAAGATCAATGCAAGAATGATAAAATATCAATGTGGGAACGATGATAAGCTAATATATGCATGGAGATTAAGCCTTTTTTTAGTGCAAAAATATATATGGAATAATTTAATTTGAAATAAATGTCATATATGAGAATGTGTTAGATCAACACATTCTTACAAAACTTCATCAATTCTACACTTATTATGACCATAATGATATATCTTAGTATCATTTTCTTTATTTTATACGACGAAATTAAATTGAATAACTTATTTATTTAAAATACATTTAAGTATTATTTTATTTTATATGACCAAATTCAATGAAGAACCTATTTATTTTTAAAACATCTATTATTTATTTAGGTTTGCAAATATTGAAATCTAATTACAATTTTTTTTAGAGTTTGAATTATGATGTTTAATATAAATTTAATGTGAAAAACTATTGCAACTATAAGAAATGTGAAAAACTATTTATTTGAAATACATATTATAAGTATTTCTTTATCTAGATTTTCCCATGATTAAATTTAATAGAATATCAATGTGGGAAAGCTAGATGAGCAAATGTACTCATGGAGATTGAGCCTTTTATTTAGGTAATGAATTGATGAAGTTTGGTATAAATTCAATGTGGGATGAATGAAAATAAATGTAAAAATGTCATATTGTGTAGAATGAGAATAAAGTAAATACTACATTGTGAGAGTGCCACATAGGAGAGAGAGTTATGGAAAATGCTCCAATATGTATCATATTAAATAATAGATAGATTTCATAAAGAAGAAGTAATTATTTTTGTGAAAATATGGGAACTAAGTCATACTCTTAAACGCAAACTTGCATTCAATCTTGAAAACGTGATTGCACGATTATATAAACTGAATTAGTAGTCTGTAGTCACGCAAGAATGAACATTTTGGGTGGAAAACTATATTTTTGAGTTTGTGAAAGCAAACAAAAGGAAATCAAACTCGAGCACTAATTTAGCTGCGTCTCTCTCTCTCTCTATTTTGAATACAATTTGTGGAATCAAAGTCCCACATATAAGAATGCAGACAGAATAATACATAAGTGTATACAAACTTGAATACTAGTAATTTAGATGATATAATATCAACAATAAATGTTAGTAATATTTTGATATTTGAATAGAATTGAGGAATGTTAGATATTCCCATTTGGCAGCACCATACTATTTTTCATGAGACAATAATGCGGACTTTCCACGTGAGCTTCGTTTTTGGCACCCTCTCTCAAACGCCATGATAATGCTGCACTACAAAAGCAAATATCTGAGAGAGAGCCAAAATGACACCACTTGAATTTCATCCATTGCTCTGAAATCCCCATCTATTCTTGACATTCAAGATTGGGGGAAAAACCAAAAGTAAAGCCAGGGATACAAATACAAAGTGGAACAAACAAAAAAGGTCTAAGCAGAGCACAATGGCTTCTTCATCGGCGGCGAAAATGGCTGCGGTGGAATGGCTGATGGGCTCGCCTGCTGACGTCAGCGACTATATCGTGCTTCTATGGAAGGCGGTGAGGTCGTATGCGATAGTGCCGCTTTTGAGATTCGCTCTGTACCTCTGCTTGGTGTGGTCGTTCCTGCTGTTTGTGGAGTGGTCTCACATGATGATTCTTGCTGCTCTCGCCAAGTTAATGCGCAACAGGCACGCTAAAAAGTACAAATGGGAGCCATTGAAGGATGATTTGGAAGCTCGGAGCCTCGATTTCCCCATGGTTCTTGTCCAGATACCTATATACAATGAGATAGAGGTCACTAATTCGTCGCTTTTGTTTTCAGATTTTTGAGTTTTTTTTTCCCCCTCTCTCTCTCTCTCTCACACACACACACACACACTGGCACATTGGTGGCAGGTGTACAAGATCTCCATTGGTGCAGCGTGTAGGTTATCTTGGCCAGTTGATAGGCTGGTGGTTCAAGTTTTGGATGACTCAACTGATCTTGTTATTAAGGTATATATATATATGTGCGTTTCTTGTTTCTTGCTAATTAATTCTGTTGGTTTTCATTGGAGCATAAATGAAGCTTATTTTGAGTTTACTGTTTCTGGTCTCCGTTATATCTACCCTAATTAAATTCTAACTCTGATTAACACTGATAAACTTTAAGGAGGCGTTTGTTTTTTACTGATAACAAACATGATTGAGTATTTTTTATCTATCTTCGTTATTAGTATCTCTCCAATCCCACCATTTCAATAGGATATGAATTAGCTAAAATGATAGAACTTATTGAGGGTTTTAGGATATCCCAAAGTTTCAATACATTTTAGTAAACAATGGATTAGCTTATTATTTTTATCTATCTAGGTTCATTCTCAAAAGTAAACAACCCTTGATTGAAGATTAATAAACCCTAATTTGGGTGGATGCGTCGTGCATCCGGATGTACACAGTTTTTTGCCTTTCTTGGTTTATGTTACCTCCATCTTCTTCTTGCGTTTTCTTTTCATTTTTTCAAGAATCTTTCAATTCATCAAATCTGCAGCTTAGGTTGTCCAATTAAAATCCAAAGATGTGATTGATTGTGCATTCTGCCAAACTTCCAGCCTGTTCAGGAATCTGCATATCCTCTTAGGCTTGTCGTTTATCCATTATTCTTGATTAAATGTGGACTTATCTTGCAGATCTTGAACTTATGAGTATATCAATATCATGTATGATTTGCTGGCTTTTCTGTACTATATTTCAGTATGCTTTTGTGACATGGCAACTGTGATGTGTTTGTCTAAATCTTGTGATTAATAACACGAAGGTTGCAGGATAAGATTGAGAAAGAATGCATGAGATGGGCAAGTGAAGGCATAAACATTAGGTACCAGCTTCGAGATGGTAGGAAAGGCTACAAGGCTGGAGCTCTCAAGGAAGGGTTGAAGCGCGACTATGTCAAAGAATGTGAGTATGTTGCCATCTTTGATGCTGATTTCCAGCCGGAAGCAGACTTCCTTCGACGAGCCATGCCTGTCCTCATACACAACCCAGAGGTCGCGCTAGTGCAGGCTCGCTGGAGGTTTGGTAAGCTAGTTGATCCTATCCATGACTAGCCTCACTCACACTTAAGTTGTTAAATTACTTTTATAGCATTGATGTCAAAGTGACTAATGTGCTGGTTGTGGATTTCTGCCTTACATTAGTACTTGATTAGTCAATTGAATAGTTTTCCAGTTGCACGCTAAGCCAACAAAATTTAGGTGGTGTGGCTAATCTAGATAGCATAAAAAACATAATGGCCAAACACTTGAATAGGCTTTTTGAAGGAACTGAGCCAAGAATTTCAAATATAATTAACAATTCAAAAACTGTTAGAAGATACAAACAGAGAGAGAGAGAGAGTGTATGGAGATGGATGACTTTTTCTTCGAGTAAAGCAGTATTTGGAAACCGAATAAACTCAGGATAAAGATTGGACTACGAAGCTTAATAAAGAGTAGTGTGTTCTCCCAGAGTTCTGGTGGAAAGTGAACATGAAGTAGGGATTGAAGCAGCCTATTCTTGTAGTGTAGCATCTGTGCAAGGAATATATATGATAGCAAAAGATACAAGGATACTTAACCTTTAGAATGTAATGGAGAGCTAGACTACCTTTCCGCATGGCCAAATGTGACTTGTATAGAAGTTGTGAAAATTTTGAAATTCATGGTAGTATATACTTGTAAGATGTGGAAAGAACTATCCATAGACTTTAACTATTTCCATAAACTTAATGTATTGATTGAAGGCATTATTATAAAAAAAATTGACTAACAGGCGCAGTGAACAGGAAACTTTCGGGTAAATGAACTTTTCTGTGAATGTGAGAGTTGCTTGGAATTGAGAAAATTTGTGATAGCTCTTTTGTTGATTTTGCAGTGAATGCAGATGAATGCTTCTTGACAAGAATGCAAGAGATATCACTGGACTTCCAGTTTGTGATTGAGCAACAAGGAGGATCATCCATTCATGCCTTCTTCAGCTTTAACGGTAAATTTAAGACACCTGTGCAAGTTGTTAATAAGCCAGTATAAAACATTTAAGGACACAATAGACATGAAGAGACGTTCTCTTGAAAGCTTAGTAGTTTGTTAAACAAAAAGAAGAAACAGATTATAAACTGGAGACAGTGGCCTATTCGCAAGAGAACAGCATTGAGGAAGTTGATTCAGTTATGCGAAGTTCCTTACTGTTTCTGCCATTGACATTGTTATGCTATCAGTTGCAATAACTGACATTGCACTGTCTCAGGAAGTGGTGGAGTATGGAGAATTGGGGCAATAGACGAGGCTGGAGGTTGGAATGAACGGACCACTGTAGAAGACATGGATCTTGCTCTTCGAGCTGGACTAATGGGCTGGAAGTTTGTTTTCCTAGGAGACATTGAGGTACATATCTTCATTGACTTATTTCCTCTACACTTCATTTTCATGTTCTGTTCCTTCACAATAGGTTTTTCCTCAACAGGTCAGGAGCGAACTTCCTAGTACTTTCAAGTCCTACCGCTCTCAGCAGCATCGTTGGTCTTGTGGTCCAGCCAATTTGTTCAGAAAAATGGTGACAGGAATAGCAAAGAACAAGGTTTGTTCAGTGAAGATACGATATTCATTCACAGTGATTCTACAAACAAACAAGAGATTCAATATGGTTTGTTGCGTTTTCTCAGGATATATCGCTAGCGAGAAAGTTCTATATGATATATAACTTCTTCTTCATACGGAAGATCGTGGGAACTATGTTCACCTTTGTTTTTTACTGTGTGGTTCTGCCATTGGTAAGTCTGATGCCTGAAGTTGATTACCCTAAATGGGGTGCCATTGTGGCTACTCTTACTATTGCCACCGTAAACACAAGCATCTCGACTCCAAGGTCTAGTGTGATTTAATGCCGAGCAATTTGTTTTCTTCTTCTTCTTCTTTTGGCCTAATTTTGAGATGCCTTGGCATTATCTGAAGTTTTTGGAAATTACAGATCATTCTACCTGGCTATTCCTTGGGTCCTTTTTGAGAACATAATGTCGTTTCATCGCACCAAGGCTTTGATAATCGGTCTGTTTGAGGCCAAGAGGGCAAATGAATGGATCGTCACTGAGAAACTAGGAGACGCTTTCGAGGGCAAATCCAGAGCTGAATTAAGTGCACCAAAAGGACCTGGACAGCTTAAGCATCTCAGAGAGAGGTAAATCTATCCATATAGCAGAATGTGCTGAATAAAATGTTTCTTGAAAATATTTCACTTTACATTCTTGTTGCTTGTTTGGTGGTTCATATGAACATGCAAAATAAGACCAGTCGTTGCTTGTCTGGTGGAGTAAAACGTGATAATCATTTGACACTGTTGGAGGGTTCGATACACTATTGAAGGATCGTTTAGTCTGACTATTACACGATCATATATTTCCCAGAATACTACCACAGGAGCTGGGAGTTGCTTCGTTTCTTTTCGCCTGTGGATGTTACGGTGTGTTCTATGGGCACGACAGATATTACCTGTACCTATTCCCTCAAGCCATCTTCTTCACCATTGCTGGATTCGGCTACTTTGGCACGATAATACCAAGCTGCCCTGAGCTCTCTTAGCAGTAGGGCTCTTCTTGACACATGCATGCTTGGATTCTTAGGCAAGAGTAGGACTAACTTAGAACGGCTGACACTGAATCATAGTACTAATTACGCGCAAGATTTTGAGTTGAATTCTTGCGCTTCATTTACAGTTAGTTTTGCCAGACATTCATGATTCTTATGCCAACATTAATGACTAGAACAGCATATTGTTGAGCATTCTTTTGTAACTTTGATTTTTGGATATTGTTCAAAAGATTCCTGTTGTAACGGGATCTTGTATTCAGTTGATGTTATTTTGAGTTTTAATCTCATATAGCATTTCAAATAAAGAGTTTGCCCTATTTAAGGTCCAATAATATTAATATAAAAACTTGTGCCAGGTTGTTCCAAGAAGTAAGATTCATCATCGGACACTATTTATATATATATATATATATAGGGTGTGGTTCTAGAGAGAACTACATTATTTGTGAGAACGGGAGAACCATCAAATCTAATGCATTCACTGTAAAAATTAATGCATTCGCTGTTAAAATTAATGCACTCAAAAAAATAAAAAAAATTGCTCCCTTCAGGATTCGAACCCAGGATCTGCATTCATCCAACAAGATGATGTATCCACCGTAGATCTTGATGATCGAATGGCTGAAAATGGTTCTCCGTTCTTTTTTTATTTATGGTTCTTTCCTGAACCTCTCCCTATATATATATATATATGATGTATTCTCTTTGGTAGTAAGTCTATCTATACTAATAGAAAAAGAGCTTAAAGGCATTTTAAGACACAACTTCTGAATTGCCTATTTTACACCTATGACATATTTTATTTTAAGGTTATTTTATACTATATTATATATTTATAAGAATATATTAATTCATTAGATATTACACTAAATATATGTGATATATATCTATAGCTATTGATAAGGCTTATAAATAAATATATCTATCCAATAAATTATTTAATAAAAGTAATGAATTAATAGATTTTCTAAAATAATAAATTATCAAATAAAATAACATTAATTACATGTACAACGTACGTTCTTTCTGCTAGTCATTAGAAAAGAAAAAAAAATAAAAAATAAGCAAATTTTATCACACTTCAGTGGTTCTCACTCTTTTTATCTCGTGTTCTCTTTGATGAAAAAATATATGTAAAAATATTTTGAAAAGAGAGAAAAGGAAAAAGTAGATGAGTTAAATTGTATTTTGAGGGTAAAAATAAAAGATGAAAAAAATATACAATATGAAAAATATTATCACACCTATAAGGCTATAACTTGTAATAATATTATCATTAATTGGAGTGAAAGATGAGAAAAGGAGGTGCCCGGAAAAAATTTCCTTCCCCCGAGGAAATATTTTCAACTAAGAGAACATGTGAAAGAATGAAACAAGGGAAAATATATATATTCCATCATTTTCCATCAAGAGAACGCACCCTTAGTAGTATATTTATAATTCGAGTGTCTGATATCAGATTCTCCATCTATACTATGTTAAAAAGTCAATATTTAAATTTGAAATCAATTTCAAATTGATTTCAAATTTGAGTGACAATATTGTACTTATAATAAAATTGAATGTTTATTTGTAAATTATATATTTTTCTTTTAATTTCTTTTTCATCTTCATATTTTTTTGTACTTATTTCTAAAATTGTGAAATTTGACTAATTCTAAAATATTTAATATGCATATTAAATTAAAGATCATGATAAGAGCTTTAATTTGATAATATTTTATGTAAATATTTGATTTAGAATGTAAAAGTTATATTTATTTAAAGATTAATTTTTTTAAAAAATTCTCTCTTATCTCTCATCTTTTTCTGAATAAATCAAATTTTCAATTCTTTTTTATTTTTATTTTCATTTTAATTTTGAACTTTTTTCCTTTTCATAATATCAATTTTTATTATTGATATTTTTCTTCAATATTAAGCTCAAATATATACAATTAAAAATATTTTTTATTATATTTATAAATATGATAATCCTTCTATCTCATTAATAATTATTCACTTTAACTCACAAAAGGTTGTGAGCTACATCATTTTTCATCACTTTTATCCTTTATCTACTCTTATTTTTAGTAATCGAGCGCAAAAGTAGAGTCATAGACTCATACTTAATTGGACATCTACAGAGGAGCTAACTGAGTTAATATGAATTTTATATAAATATAAACATATTTCTCGTGCATTGCATGAGGTACAAATGGTAGCCCAATCAATCGAGGAAATTAAATTGGGGGAAAAAATCAAGAAAATTATATGAAAAATGTTAGGAGAAAAATTACTTGAATGCAATGCTCTCCGCATTTTCGGGACCAACATGAATATGATCTAAAATTATTAAGTTGCAAGTTTAATGATTCCTTGGAGATAGGGTTATACATAATATTTTTATAATGCCGACAAAAATCAATAAATCTCGTACAATTTACCAAGAAGAACTAAAAAAATGAAACCATACATGGATGAACAAGTAAAAATTTGGATCAAGATTTTCAACTGACACCTAACAAAATAAAATTGTCTTTTTATAGTTACAACCAAAGAATAATGTAAACAATAATAACTAAGCTAACAGCTATGATATTCCTCAAAATGGGTTGGCTTTGCCACACACATTAAAACCACTGTCTTTGTATATATTGTAATATTATATTTATATAAATAAAAGATGCTTCGACTACAATGTTAGAAAGCATCGATCCTTATATATGATTTGTAGTGTTTTGTTTTTCTTTTTTCTTTTTTCTTTTTTCTTTTTTCTACAAGAGGAAAATTTGCAATCGTCACTATACAATTCGCAAAAACCCCCCACGTAAATATTAAATGATATACAGTTTAAAGTAAGTACGTATTTTAAATTATTCTTATGAAGTACATACAGTGCAATAATCAGAAATAGAAGGCTAATGTACCATCCAATGTCCATATGTATTGAAAAATATTGATGCATGTTTTTGTTACTAGGTGAAATTAAGAGTGATTTTCACTAATCTCTGACAAAATTCTCTGTAAATGGACCCTAAATAAAATATACGTATTTATATGTTTGCCGACAGTGTTAAAAGTAAAATTCTTTAGCTCTTATAACAAGCAATGTCTCTGCACAAAGCATCTTATACTATTATTTTGTGGAACAAGAAATATTAATTTATGGACACCACCTTGAAATACTAGTCTCTGTGGGTTGCTCAGAAATTTGTTTTCACATATTCTAAACACGTTTTTAAGCTTTATTTTGTATATATATAGGTGTTTGATGACAGTGTCATTTCAATTCTCGGATCTTTTATCTCGTATTTATTTCTTTCATAAACATCATATTCATATACATGTTTATATATAGTTAATTATGAAAGTAAATCTAACATAGATATTAAGTTCGAATGAGTGTTTGTTCAGTATACTCGTGAAACTAGAAGGAAAATATTAAGTTTTCATTGATTTATTTGTATATTTTATTAATTTATTTTTTATTTTTATTTTTCACAAAAAATATAAAATTCATTGAAACCACATCATATATACATGGGGGGGGATTCTTTTAAGAAATAGTATTAAGTATATTTTTGGTGAGAAAATGAACAATGCATTTTTCTATAAAACTATTGCATTCACTATTAATTTTAATGCAAAATGAAATTTTTCGTTTCTTCAGGATTCAAACTCAGACTGCATTTCTCCATCAAAATGATGTATCTACTGTAGATCTTCATAATTAAAGGGTTGTAAATGATTCTCTATATTCTCGTTCTAAATAAGGATTCTCATTTAAATCTTTCATAGAATTGATTAATGTACTGAGAATTACATTTTTTTTCGTGAAATTAATTATGCTAAAAGATGCATTCACCATATTAATTCCATATCAAAAAATGCATTCACCATGTTCTTAACAGTTGAAGTGTTGAAAATAACTCTCCCTTCTCGCAATAATTAAAAGTTATAATATGTACTCCTTTTATCCACAATTAAAAAATAATTATAGTAAGAGGTGACACGAATTTTAATAAAAATGGTTATTGTATTGTAAGTGGAGGAAATGCTCCACTTACAAAATAGTATTTATAATGATAATTAATTATACTGTAAATGGAGAATAAAGTCTTATCATGCATGTGAAAGATAATTTCCAAAAATAAAAAATAACTAATTTTTATATACATTTAAAAATAATAAAAATGAATTATTTTTTATGGACGAAGGGAGTAAAACCCTTTCCTCTAGTATGGTGGGTTTTGGTAAATTTCATTACATTAAACCACAAGATTTTATCTACTCAACGAACGACGTCATCCTGAGAAGTAAGAATTAGGTCAACCTTTTTTATATGATCACACATTAGTATGCATAAAGAAAATAAGGGTACGATGATTTCACATATATTAACGTTAATTATAGCTTATTTAGTCATAGTTTTGCATGCGGAATAAGCTCATTACCTAACCCCGTCTAATCTCTACTTCTCTCTCAAGAAGGTAAAAAATAAATACGAGAGAAAGACAAGTGCACAGACAAATGAATTAAATAGCCAACTCACGAAACACACATAAAAATATAAATAAATTGATGGTTGTTACATCAAATGTTATACTACTAATAAAACATTATATTTCTCGAATGGATATCCATTTTCTTTCCGCACTAATGCTAAATAGTCTTTTTGACTAATAATTCAAGATCAATATAGATATCGAATACTTTATTTCAATATAGATATCGAATACTCCATGTTGGCGGCGAGAATCATGGCTGGACCGGCAGATGTGATTTCCTCCCCCAAGATATACAAGAGATTCTTATGGTGGCTAGGGAGACATGCATGCTTGGTGTGTATCACATGTTTCGCACGGCTAATAAAGCCGCGCATTGCTTAGCTCAGTTTGCGCGTAGCGTTGAGCATAGAAAGGTGTGGATGAGAGATTACCCTAGATGGTTAAGGGATATTGTAAGCAGTGATCTCGAGTAATAATATTACACGCCTTTCGTCTCAAAAAAAAAAAAAGTAATCCCTCAAATCCTATTACATTTCTAACTTAATAGGTCACATTTATTTATTTGAACATCCTAATTCAATAAATCATTTTTTTTAAATGAAAACAATATGCTATAACAAATACTCTCACTTAACTCATTATTTAGACCAAATATCATTATAACTCATAAATAATTATTCTTTTCACTTAAAAAAGATCTTCATTATCTCTTCTACCTATTTGACAAATATAACCTCAAAAAAATTATTCTCTTATATTTTATTAAGAACTATTTATTTTTTAATATTTATGTCCAAATCTTATGGCCTATTAAATTACGACAGATAAACTATATTATATTTGTGATCTTATATATTTTAGGGTTGCCAATATCGGGGTCATCATATATAGCCATTGCAAATTTATGACAATGGTGTCATGATGATCGAATTTAGGCCTGACGTGCCACTTCAAATTCGAGCCATGTTACATAGCTGACATAGATGAACCAAAAATAAAAAGAAACATTTAAATTTCAAATTATGTCATTTTCTCATGTCATTTGTATTAAAATCACGGTCTTCAACTCAGATCTATCGAAATTTGAAAAACACGTCGTAACCAATTGCGTCAATATTTTCAATCTTTAGCCCTAATCTATCGAAGTTTGTAAAACACTCCCTAATCGGCCGCACACCTAGAATTTAAGGGTTCTATCGTTTCAATTTTAGGGTCATTTCTTGTTGTTCGCCAAAGAACAATATCTCAAAATTCAGGGAGTTTTGATGCAAAACCTTAGTGTACGTAAGCATGGTCCTTGCCAATTGGTAACATATCTTTCAATCGATAATCCTAGGAGGCACAAATTGAACAGCCTTGTCTCTACATTATGATGTTGGTCTTTTTGCAAAGATCATTAGCCGCTTCTTTGGATTCTTCCTACAATTGATTTGAGGCATTTGTACTCACTTGATATTTTGGCTCTCACATTGTTTTTTATACTTGCCCTAATTTCTCAAAAATATTATTACAATTAGGGTTTGATTCAACACGTTTTCCATCTTCTTATCCTTTGTTCTACATCGATCATTCCACGGCCCTCACCTTCTCCCTCAACTCTCTCATGTTTGGTTTGCAGGCTAGTTTATGCGGCTTGCTCCCGCGCATATTTCTCTACCAATGAGCTCTCATTGCCATCTTCCTCTGCGGCCAAACATTTGTTGACCTCATTTGTTCGAGTAGTTCTCCTTGATTCCTGACACGACCTCACATTCTGACATGAAAGATTTGCTATTATCATTACTCACACTATGGAAACATTATTTTCTTATACACTGACATTCTTGGCGAGCTCCTTAATATCATTCTTTGATTTGCTGAACAACCACTTGATCATCTTGCTCACTTTGTCGTAGCCCAACATGTCTTGGAGATTGAAGAATTTATTTTCCACTTGAAGGGAGAGCCTCATCCTCCTATCTTGAACCCCTTGCATAATGCAAATCTTGTTGTGTCAATCTTTCATGCTCTATTCGGTGGATCTTTTTTGGAGGGATCAGAGATTTTTTAGGGTGATCTGATGGTAGGGTGAGAGTTGCAGGCTTCGAGTGGAAGTTATGGTATATTTTGTTCAATGACAACTCGTGTTCATCGAAAAATAAAGATAGAATGTTGGATGAAAAAAATGAGATTTATCGTGATTAGAGAGAAAAACTTGTACTCATATAATTTTAATTCTATACATTTTTTTTAAATGTTGCGTGTTTATATATAAGCTTTCAGTTATCATGTAGGTGCTCGCATGGATTTTCGACTGCCATGGAGACAAATTCAGACTGGTAGTCGGGCTATTAATATGAACCCTTGTATTAGTGACCCTAATGTTAGGACATAAACATAACAGTCGCCTTAGGTGAGGAAAAAAATGTGATATTTACTCGATTATGTATGTCAGTATGTGTATGTATGTATAGAATTATACAAACCATCCTAGTATAAACTAAGAACTATTACAAAATGACGAATTCAAAAATATTGAAATTTTTACCAAATGGGATTTACTTTAATGCAAGGCCATTGATTCTGATTCATTCAACAAAGTTTTTAATCTGCCGCAAATCTTTACTATCTAAAAGCTTAAAATGGTACATAATCAGGGGCAATTTTGAAGAGGTGTGAGGCGGGCGAACGCACAAGGTCTTTGAAAAATAAGGGCTCTAAAATGTGTATGTGTGTGTGTATACTATATCATAAAACATTCAATATTAGGTATTGTAGTGCAATTGATACTGTGTTAATCCTTTTATTGATCGTTATCAGTTCGAAACTCTTCCATGAGATATTTCACTACAAGAAAACACGCGTTTAACGACCGAAATTAACGACCGAAAATTTCGGTCGTTAATTTTGCGGCCTTAACGAAAGAAAGATTATAAAGTGGATGGAATTAGAGCTCTCTTTCTAGAGGGAAAAATCAGAAAAGCCCACGAGAAGGCACATAAGGGAGCCCATAAAGTATTTTACAATCTGAGCAACTCTTCAAAGACAAAACATAGTAATGAGATCTAAAGGAGAGTTATAAGAGGGTTCAAGACATCGACAAGGTGGAGAACGCTAAAGAATAAAAGGCATTGACGCTCTGACTAGGGAAGCCACTTCAGAATCGACAAGATTAGTTCAGAGGGTCCCAATTCACAGCACGACAAAGAGGTTATTCTCAGCATCAACATGACTGATTCTAATTTGCTCTTGGCGAAATCTTCCAAATGAATTTTGTTAGACAAAATCTCCGAAGATATGATGATGTCAGGCCACATTACCATCTATTGCACTACATTCACTACAAAAAAATAAGGGATTACCGGCGGCGATTACCGGCGGTAAAAAAGGGGCGGCCGCCGGCGATTCCATTACCGCGGCATTACCGGCGGCCCTCTACCGCCGGTAATAATCTCGTCGGAGATGTGATTGCCGGCGGCGAAGCTCAGCCGCCGGAGATTGACGGCGGCCCTACCGCCGGTATATTTTCTCGAAAAACTCAGGTGGTTTCCCTAACATTTACCGGCGGTTCTCGCAGCCGCTGATTACCGACGGCAATGTGCCGCCGGTAATCAGCGGCGGTAGAGATGCCGCCGGTGATCACCACCACCACACCGATGGTCGTCGATGTTGGGAGATTACCGGCGGGCCCGTGCCGCCGCTAATTACTGGTGGCAATATGTCGCCGGTAATTAAATAATTATTTTAATTATATAATTATTTAAATTATTTATTTTATTTATTTTATTTTATTTATTTATTTATCTCCACTAATATTTTCGTATTTATACAATATTTCAAACCTTAGGCGAACTTCCCAGTGGGTCACCCATCTTAGTTATGCTCTAAGTCAAGCACGCTTAACCTTGAAGTTCCTTTTGAATTGTCCCCAGTAGAGAACACTCGTATAATTGATATATATCTATTACCTATTAAATCATGTAAAGGCTATTTCAATATACAATATATATCATATATTCATAACATTTGAATATGAGGAGATAATATCCAAGTAATGTTGTTAATTACGGACCAGTCTCGTGCCGCCCGTATTTTTATGGCAAATAAATATTTATTTTTTAATTTTTTTTATCAATATAGTTTATTAATCATAAGTATTTTAATTTGATAGTTTTAATGTATTTTTGAATTCATTTGCATATATGTCCTTATTTTTATGTCGAAACAATATATCTATTTATTAATCAA
The DNA here is from genome assembly GCF_028751815.1 of Salvia miltiorrhiza. Taxonomy (NCBI): domain Eukaryota; kingdom Viridiplantae; phylum Streptophyta; class Magnoliopsida; order Lamiales; family Lamiaceae; genus Salvia; species Salvia miltiorrhiza. Next base: position 32,935,745 of record NC_080387.1, read on the forward strand.
TATGTTATTAATTTTTTTTTTATCAATCTACGTTATAGAGTATAAGTATTTTCATTTTGTAATTATAATGTATTTTGAATTCATTTGCATACCTTGAATTCACTCACAATAAATAGGACGATTTGAAAACATAAAACAATTAAATTGTTCAACAAAACACAAATGTTAAACAAAGTTCAAGTGTAATTGTGTTTGTTCAGAAACATAACATAAAAAAAAAAAAAAAGTTCAACATGATATAGATACATAAAAGTGATGCTCAAGGTAGCTGACCCGACCGCCTCAGTATCTCCTCGAACTGACTCATCCGCTGCTCAAGGGCCTCACGTGCTGCTCGTTCGGTCTCACGTGCGGCAAACCCAACCCGCGCAGATTTCTCTTCGTACTGTAAAAGCTGTCAGGGCAGTTGTTATCCTTCGATAAAGCGTTTTGAACCATCTCAGATATCTGATTAAAACATCTCTCTGACATGTGATTTTCAACCTTTATGCTCATCATCTGTGTAATCCAGGATAACTGTGAGTAAGTGTCACAGGAAGGGTATAGAGGACTATCGGCTGCGTTCAACATGTCATAAATTTGTTGAGCGTCAGGATTAGGCGGCTCCTCAAGATTTGGAGGATCTTGATAATTACTAGGTCCAGCATGATCATGCACCATCCTTTGGTAATTACTGTATGACCCATCATCCTCATCCATTATAGTATGTTCTGCCGGCATATACACTGGTGCTTCCCCTTGATAACACCAGTTCGTGTAATTGTGGACAAATCCACGCCTAGTAACATGTTCTCTGACTGTAGGTACAGATGCAAAGACTTTATTCTTACACTTCCTACACGGGCACCTAATGTTACCAATTTCATCTGTATACGCTGTTTGATTTATTGCAAACTCAAGGAAACTCTCAAGTCCCGTTTCAAATGCAGCACGATCATTGTATCTCGCGTACATCCACGATCGATTATCACTCATTCTTTCAAATTCTAATTGAAAATAAAAATAAATCAAATACAATAAATTACTTGAATCTAAGAAAATTTCGACAGCATAACCCCACTATCCTAACTACCAAGTGTTCGACTCTACCAGCAACTATAGTGACCATAGTGGTCCTAATTTACTAAACCTATACTAGGTCTACCCGGCCCCCCAATGTCGAAACAATAATAAAATAACATATAAAACTAAAAAAAATAAGGTAATAAAATCAAACACAATCATTTGTTGGGAGAAGATCCTTAAGAAATAATCAATTTCTATCCCAAAGGGAAAAGATCCTTAAGAAATTGATTAAATCTATCCCACAATATATAATAACATATCATTTCATCCGAAACAGTAAATCAATTTAAAATTAATCTAATTAACAAATTTCATCCGAAACAATAAATCAATTTAAAATTAATCTAAATAACATATCATTTCATCCGAAACAGTAAATCAATTTAAAATAATCTAATTAACAAATTAATTTCAATTAATCATACTTTAAACATCCTATAAAGTAATTATAGTTAAATCAATTCAAAATTAATCTAATTAGCAAATTAATTTCAATTAATCATACTTTAAACATCCTATAAATTAATTAGAGTTAAGTTAATTTTAATCAAACAAATAAATAATAAATAAATAAACAAATAAATAAAAGTCTATTAAAAACGAGAGTGTACCGTGGGAGTCGACGGCGGAACCGTGCGGTGGCAGGAGCGGTGAGGCGGCAGGATTGGCCTGGAATTAGGAGGAGAAAGATGAAGAGAGGGTGAGAGAGAGAGAGAGCGAAGGAAAGGAGGGGCTTACCTTGACGGAGGCGACCGGCGACGGCGACGGCGACAGGCGGCAGGCAGCAGCAGGGCAGCGGCAGGGCAGGGGGGCTGGAGGGGAGGGGGGGTGTTTTGGATCTGGAGAGGGTTAGGGCTTGAAGCCCGAATTTGGGCTTAAAAATTAGCGGCGGCCCATTGCCGCCGCTAAAGCCCGACCCGCATTCTCCTTTTACCGGCGGCAATCTTACCGCCGCTAATCATCGGCGGCAGATGCCGCCGCTATTTGTTAAACATTAAAAAAAATTAATAGACATTTCCCGGCGGCCTTAATATTTACCGGCGGCGATTTTGCCGCCGGTATGTACGCCATATATTTAAAATTTACGGGTCGGCCGCTCCGCCGTCGGAAAGCCGCCAGTAATCGCCGGCGGCGGAGCTGCCTCCGGTAAACCGACGCTTTTTTGTAGTGATTTAAAGATCTAAAATGACAAAATACCATCTCACCTTGAGGCAAGACAGTCTTGAAAAGATGAGTTTGCCCCTTCACTTGTAGTCTATAAAAAGCCTTGTTTTCCCTATATTATTACATACACACTCTTCACTTTGTAACGAAATACTATTGAAATCAATATAAGAAGAAAAAGCTCATCATCATTCCAACTTTCATGGAGTTCTTCTTTATTTTTAAGCTGCGTCACCACATTTCCCTTTTTTATAGGATCCCTCACTTATCGGCATTTCGTTACGATCATACAAAGATTTCTTTGTTCTCACTCTTAATATTTCGATTAATAATATGTTTATAATTAAATTCAATTCAACAGAAGGGCATATTTAACTTTGATAGGGCCCACATTATCTTTGCTTCGTCCTTATATGTAATTTATATTTATTTAATCCAATTTCTGTACATATACATATATATTGAGTGCATATGTGAAATAACATGATAGCATAGAGGATGACAATAATCGAATAATACGATAAGTTGGAATTTGTTGTCAGTTAATTATGATAAGGCATGTGGTGGGCATATGCTGAACCTGCATATTAACATGCATGCTAGATGTCGCCACGTGACAAATTCCTCCAAATATATATACGGCTAAATGCTAATATTGGTGCCACTAAAACACACATTTTGATCCAATCACAAATCTAAGCTCAAACTACCTATATACATGTTGTGTAAACAAATACTCCCTCCGTCCACCAAAAATATGCCACAATTTCCTTTTTCGTCCGTCCACAAAAAATATGCCACTTCCATTTTTAGATGAGGTAATATTAGAGGCAGGGCGGAAGCTGGAAAAAATGGATGCATATTTTTAATTTCAAGATTGCAATAATAATAAGTTTCCTATGATTTAATTTGTTGATGAGATTTTTCACATAATGATTCACACAAAATCCATAATTTAATAAAAATAAAAATCTCTTTGTTTTTTTGGTCGATGGGGGACGGGGGGGCGCTTAGCCACTTTCCCATCTTTCTGTTAGAGGGGCTTTAATCTCTCTCTACCATGCATTTTTGTAAATTATTATATAATCATCGAAATTAATTATGGGAGGAATGAATTTATATGTACGTTTACATAAAAAAATTCAGATGTAATGCGAAGATATTCTTTTTTTTTTTCTTCTTCTTCTGAAATTGTGAAATAAATCTGTTGAATTCGAATTAATTATGGGAGGAATGAATTTATATCTGTTAGGTGACTGACTGAAAATACAAGATTTAGGTGACCCGATCTCAAAAATTGTTATAGTTAAATAGTACTATAATTAAATTCCTTTTCTACCTTAAGAATACTACATTAAAAAACAAAAAAATTGAAACCTTTATATGTCAACGTGGCGCAACTAAAACAACAATATGTTACTTTTTCTCACACATGGGTAGATCTTCCGCATTCTCCGGTAATAAACATAAATTTAGGTCTCCTCGATATTAAAATATACGAAAATTTATAAACACTATCAATACTTATTTTTAACAGAAAATTAAATCCCCAAATGTTGAAATTTTTGCTACACATTCCAAAGCATTCTAACATGTGTTGACTCATAATTTTTTTTTATAAAATCTTGGAACTAATTAATCCGTTTAATGAGGGGTGTGTCTTTAATTTCTTCGACTGCTCCATGTCTTATTTTATATTGTCTCATTAATTTCTGCCCTACAAGATAAGTATGGCTTGACTAAGTGTGAGTTGTCCCTTGATCCACAGCATACATAGAATATTCCATACCTCCATGCGAATATAGATATCTGTTGTAATTAAAAAAAAAAAAATAGTGCGAGCTAGACTATTTTGAACTAGTATATTTTCTGTAGAACGAAGAAATTTTATATTTTGTTTACGAAGAAATTATCAATACAATTCATGTGAACTACAACCAAAATTACTTTAATCGAATTATATGAAATCCAATTGACAACCAAATTAAAAAACCAATAACAAATCCACACACGTGATCCGTGAAGATTGAACTTAATTAGGCACAACACCTCAAGTTACAAAGAAATCATAAATTTAGTGCACGCGTGTTGGCCTAACAATTTGTGGTTAATGCGTAAGATTTGAGGTGCTGAGTTTGAATCTATTGAGTTACTGTCTTTAAATTTCTTTATATAATTTATCAAAAATACTTTATAAATTTAATATTAAGGTGGGTTCTTTTTTATGGATAAATTATCATGGAAAAATGACAGATAACAAAAATTTATGTCTTTAAATGCATTTTTTCCTTTATTTTCTACAAAAGGAAGTTCACCATTTTTCAGTCCTTCTTTTCACTTCAAGGAGGGATAAAATGGTGAACTTCCTTTTGTAGGAAATGAGCCATTTAAAAACATAAATTTTTATTATCTCTTATTTTCTCATGATAAATTTATCCATCAAAGATAACACACCTTAAAGAAAACATTTTTGATCATTTCGAGAAAAGCATATGCTTCTAAAGAATTTTTACAAGTTAATATCTTTATCGATAATTGCCAATGAGGTTTAAATTAAATGGCAAAATTGAGGTATCCAATAATCTTTTTTTTATGAAAGGTCCTATTGTTCATTCCCGCTAATGTATATAAATCGCATGAGTTGGCTTCGACGTCACACTGCTCCAGCAACACACCAATGACCATGAGTTTTTAAGTCATATAAAGTTTGTTAATTTGGGGAAAAACAAGGGACCTATTATGAAATTTTGACTAGGATGTAGGGACGTGAAAATAAAGTTGTCGACTTGTCGGCTGAATACTGTGGGCTTATGTAACTCAAAATAATTATGGCGTAATCATGAATAATTAGTACTCCTATATTTTAGGATAAATCTATGTAGCCACCCACACATTAATATAATAAGGAATCTTGATTTATTTAATTTATTTTTTAAAATAAAAATAGGATTTAGTTATGTTAAGTAATTCAAAGTAGTAATTTTCCTCTCGAAAGATGATTATGGCCGCATGAGTGTTTTGCCTTAATTTAAATCTTATATACGTGACTTTTTTTAATTACTATATTTTTCTTATGAGCATGTCTTGAACTATTATTGCTTTTGAGACAATTTCATTCTGGATTGAAATGTAGGATACTATATCTTTTTTTGAAGGACAATGTAGGATACTACTGAAGTACTGATAGACTTTTTTTTAGGGATACTATTAATAGACTTAAAAAGGATTTACTGTATGTAATTAATATATATAGAGAAACTAGCAAATATCAGTGTAACACTGTGATTATTTAATTTTATATCGTTGGTATGTCATTTTCTAAATATATATATGTGTGTAAAATATTAATACTGAATGATGTTTTAGAGAATAATATAAATTATTGATAAACCGAGTTTCATAGTTAGGCCCTCAATTTTATCTAGTTATATAATTAGGCCCTTAATTATACCTTGGTTTGGTTAGTGTTAATAGTTTGGAAAAGGCAATGTTAATCCGAATTTGCAGTTTTCATTGCAATTATAACAGCATCTTTCATTTTTTTTACAAGTAACATTCCCTAATTTTCAAGTAATAAAATCATATAATTTAATTAGTAAAACGACGTCATTTTATATCATGCATCAAATAAAATTTGCTAAATTTTTTTGGGATGTTGTAACTAAAAAAGCGCCAACTTGTGAGATAGCCATATTGAACAATGAAACTCAATATTTGGTCACTCATCTAAAAAATATAAATTTTGGTCATTGTTTTGCCCTTAATTAGAGCGGACTGGATTCGGGTTTGCGTGCAGGTTAGGTACACTTGGCACTATAGTACCAACAGAAACAAAAAATCAAGTAAATTAGTACTTTTGACACAAATAACAATATTAGTGCCAAAAGTACAAATTAAAACCTAAAAAAAAAAGTAAATTAGTACTTTTGGCACAAATTACAATATTAGTGTCAAAAGTACCTACACAAATTAAAAAAAAACAAAGTAAATCGGTATTTTTGGCACAAATGATAATATTAGTGTCAAAAGTATCATTCCATGATTAAACTCTAAATGAGAAATCTAAACCCTAAATGGAGAATGTAAACCCTAAATGGAGAATTTAAACCATAAATAGAAAATCTAAATTCTAAATGGAGAATCTAAACATTACGGAAAAGTGTTCAAAATGGCTATATGACTGCACTCATCTATATAAGACAATGAAATGTATCAGCAGAAGTATATGACACTATTGACACTAATATGGTCACTAGTATCATTCGTGCAGCACAAATAAGCGTAACCGACGAGTAAAAGGGTAGTTTGGGCAGAACACGTAAAATATGGCCAAAATTTGTGTTTTTCAAATCAGTGATCAAAATTTATGTTTGTTTGTTCAAAATGACTATATGACTGTATATTTTCATTAAAAATTGGGGTTATTGCTTCTAAATACATGAACTATGACCAAATTCTAGTTTATAACACCACCTTTAGATTTTGCGCCATAATTCATCACCTTTCAACTTTTTCTAGAATTTCCCATGACCAAAGTTTGGATATTCAAAAAATAACCCCATTATAAAATTTATTGCACCTTGACCCCTAAAACTTTTAATTTGGACTTAAAGACTTTTATACCCAAAAATATGTTAAAATTGGGCTTGAATGGTATATCGGCTGGAAACTTTCCTCATGCCCGATAGATTACTCTGTAATCTGGGTCTGGATTGTGAGACAATGCCACGTACTTTTAAGCAAAAACAGTTTAATTGATCCGTGTTCAAAATGGTATCAGAGCGGGTTTTTATGGAGGAATTATATTATTTTTAATTTATTTTATAATTAATCTATGTGGGAGGAGACTCCATTGAATTTTATGGATCCGGACGAGTGTCCGAGATGTATTGTATACAGGAATTCTCTTCAAAATTTGGAGAGAGAAACTACTCGTCTTATAGACGATCTCAACTGGAATAATCAAGCCCTCGTGACGAACATTCGACGAGGAGAAGATGCGGAAATTATTCGTGATATCATCACGGGTATTCAATCTTACCATGAGACTCTCATGGGAATCGTCGGGATAAGAACGGCGATTGAACGAACCAGAGACGAGGTCCATCAGTCACACGATTGATGGAACCAAAAAACAAGGCAAGAGTAGCTTATCCAAGCTACCATAAGATCGAGCCAGACTCTTCCGACAATGTCAACTTGCGGGAGATTCAAAAGACGGTGGAGTACTTCGGCAACAAACTCTACCATCTACCAGCAGAGATATCCCAGATATCAGTCCAGCAAGAGAAAATAATAATGCTCTTGCAGGACCTTAAAGAAAAGGTGGAGAAGATCGAGAAAAGGAAACCATGTTCCGGAAAAATTCGGAATACATGGTCCAAAGACCCGACATACCCACTTCCATTGACCGCAGTACCGAAGAAGCTGCAGCCAGAAGATATAATCCGACTCATGAAAGGAAAAGGTCATGAATAACCTTGATCGAGTGGGATTAGAAGATCTACAAGAGTTAACAGAATCCTTTGCTAACCTCAACATGGTGGATCTAAAGATGAACGAAGACGGAGGAATCAAGACCGAAGAAGAAACCTCCAGACGAGGCGAGGCCCGTGCCGAAGCAGAAATATCCAGGAGGGATAGAAGAAGGCGCAGACCCAACCTACAGGATACTCCAGTAGGAAAAGTTTCTTTGGAACCAATCCACCCATATGGATTGATTCTAAATCTTGACGAAGCCAGATTCAGAGATTGGGAGTCACTGATCGATGAATGGGTGTCAGCATTAAAAGCTGTAATCGCAACATTAGATTACAACAAAGAGGAATTCAGCAAAGTCTTCGAGGCAAGCTTGGCTGGAATGGCAAAACAATATTGGGATTGTTGGGATCCCACAGACAAGAATGAATTGTTCTCCCTGGATTCAGCAACCAAGATTCTTGAGAGCGCAACAAACAGGATAAAAGTTCATTTCCTTGGGGCTGGATTCTTCGAGGGAGCAAATGATGAAAAGATGGAAAAATATCGTCATGCACTTTACAATCTAAGATTGGTAGTGCTAGAGCCTAAAGCTCTTGATGAATTTCTACGCCTATATGCCCTATATTGTCATATGGGAATGGTGGAAGAGCAGGTCTCTATGGACCTCTTTTTTACTAAATTTCCAAGTCCATGGAGGGAAATGCTCTTCAAGGAATACAAGTCACCAGGGGCATATCCGCTTGACAGCACTTCCAGAAGAATATCCTATGTCCACAAAAAGCTACTGGAATGGTGCCAACAGGCGACAAATCAAAGAAACCTCAAAAAATTGAGGAAAATCAACAAGAATGCTCCTCTGATATGCGACAATCTCGACCTACCAACAGAGATTGGAGGAGAATTGCTCTATCACCGGAGGAAGAAAAGAAAACATAGGTATCAACCCTATGAAAGAAAGTCTAGAAGAAGTTCTTGGAAGCCAAAAACGATGTGGACCAGACAGAAGGCGCGCTCCTACAAATCAGGCCAACGGAGCGGACCATCCAGGAACCGATTCTCATCCCAAAAGAGAATCCCGGCAAGGAAAACTTTCAGGCGTACTCAAGCCAAAGCAAATGAAAGTTTCAAAGATTGCAACTGCTGGACATGCGATGCAAAGGGGCATATTTCAACCAATTGCCCAGACAACGAGAAAATGAAGATAAGGAGATTCGAATCCACACCGGATATCGAAGACGCCATCTACCACCAGGAATTAATACCCGTATATCAGTTCGAAGATATATCCTCTGATGAGAGTATATACGAGCAAGAAGAAGTCTTTAGTTCTGAAGATTCGGAGATGACTGATGGATCAACCGGAGACGAGTCAGACTAAAGAAGAACAAGAGGTCTACCATACCCAGAAAGAGGATCAGAGTGGTTTTTCTAGTCATTTTCTAATTCCACATGAGGAGGTGGTGAAAAAACTCGTGAAAAAACTTAAGAAGGAAACCGGAGAGGTACAGACATACCAAGGGTTTTCCAATGGGAGATTGAATCGAGTTTTACATAGCTTGATTCCATCCAAAAGGAAGCACCATGTCTATTTTGGCGTTACAAACCGAGAAATGGCGCTTCCAATTGAGATTACAAGTAATCAGGTGGAAATCCAGCTGGTCCCAGCCGAAGATATAAGGCAGGATCTTAAGAAAATGAAGCCAGAAGTCGCAAGTACAATAAAATGGATTCATATTGGAGCAATTCAATTGGTAATCAAATCTTCCCTCTTCCCAGGGACAGACCAACCAATTGACGTTGCACTTTGCGACAAAAGAATCAGAGATGCCAGAGAATCAGTTCTTGGAGCTTTTTTGGGCAATCTCTATGCCAAGAAGATTATAACCGAGTTCTACCCACAAATCGCTTATAATCTGCAGGATTCATCTTTTAGCCGAGCCCTAACTCTCTATCAGGACTACAAGAAGAAGGAACTTATGACGGGAGAAAATAGGCCATACTCGCTGACTTATCAAGTCTCGTATGCCTTATCAAATTCTCATCACACGGAGTTATTTCTGGGAAAAGAATTTATTGAAATTCCAGAAATATTCAAGGAGGTAGCCAAGGCGGTCAATCCAAACCGAGTGGAGATTCCCCAAATCGGAGAGATCGACATCGACGTTGGAGACAAGCAGGTGCTTAGTCATACCCAGAGTCTCAGACTGGGAGCACCAAGGTTATCATTCCAAGGAAATAGGCTAACTTCAGGGCCTATAACAAGGAGTTTCTCTCAGACTTATGAGAGAAGGGCGATTCAGGAATCACCAGTTCTGGACATAAGAGTCAAGCTCAAATGTCCCGAAGGATGGAGACAGATTTCCACAAGATTTGATACAACTAACAGGGAGAACAAGTTTCCTTGTAGTTCGTTGTATTATTTGGCGAATCCAGGAGACAATCGATACATCGGAACTCTAGAGGTTGGAGGTTTTGAAATCCAGACCGAAGGCCAAGCCGGACAAGAAGCGGACGTCCTGATCTTAGGACGAGATTTCCTTGACATATATAAACCATGGTCATGAAAATCAGGAGGAATGGAAATCACAATCGGACGACAAAGATTGATAATCCAATGACAAGTCCATTCTCGATATACATCTCTGTAGGGATGTTGTATGAGAAATTCAAAGCAGAATATTTTGCTGTTTACGTGGATTCAGGAGCAGGAATCTGTACAGCAAAACGAGGAGTTTTTCCAGTAGAAGTGGAAGAAGATCTACCTCGAATCGCAGGAAGGGATTTCTCCAAAAAGATTTTACTCCTATCAAAAGGAGTAAAACAGACGGAAATATTGATCGGCGGAGCAGGACAGACACCTTGGTACAAGGTCAAGACACCACCGATATATTTCCATGATACCGGAGCAGATATATTATTTGGTAATAATTTTCTGCAAACTTTCAAGCGGTACACACAGGACAATGAGGCAAGAAGACTGGTGTTCACAACCAATTGTGACCACAAGATCATTGTGCAGAGGCTCAACGGAGCTTTTAATCGCTCGATGCCACTCAAATTTCGCAGCAAGCGTGGTGATGATGGCAGACTCCGACGACCACAAATGAAGGATCAACGGAGATTCAGAGATGTTCTGCTCAAATGCAGAATCGAGGGATTCCCAGATCTCTCCGAGGAAGAAATTCAAATCCTCAAAGTCTCCCTGATATCACACAAAGATATCAAGGAAGAAGAACAGGTGTCCATAGCCGACGTCAAAAGAAGGATTCAGAAGTGTTACCATGAGAATCCTTTGGCATGGTGGGATAAGAACCAGCTCAAAGCTACCTTAAAAGTTAAAACTGGAAAGGAGCATGAGTTCGTAAGGTTCAGACCTATCCTGATGAACCCTCAAGATCAACAGGATATGATGAGTATAATCAAGGAACACCTTGATTTGAAATTGATCGAAGAAGCAAGATCACCATACAGCAGTCCTGGTTTTCTGGTGAGAAATCATGGGGAGATCAAGCGAGGAAAACCAAGATTAGTCATTAATTATAAAGGGATTAATGACATTCTTGAGTTTGACGGATACTTCATCCCAAATAGAGAACACCTCATCAACTGCATCAGAAGTGCAAGGGTATTCTCAAAGTTCGATTGCAAATCAGGTTTCTACCAGATTCGCATGGAGGAAGGGAGTAAGAAGTTTACAGCCTTCTCAACCCCACAAGGACATTATGTCTGGAATGTCATGCCAATGGGGCTAGCTAACGCGCCTCAGATATTCCAAAGAAAGATGGATAATCTCTTGAAAGATTATTCTTCGTTTATGTTTGTTTATATTGATGATATTCTCATTGCATCAAAGAACAATCATGAACATGTCAGACATCTGGAGATCTTTGCGGATGTTTGCCAACAAGAAGGACTAGTGCTGTCTGAAAAGAAGGCAGTTATTGCCACTCAGAAGATGGAGTTTCTGGGAATTGAGATCGATGAATCTGGAATCATTCTACAAGACCATATTGTGGAAAAGGTCCAGAATTTCCCGGAGGATCTCAAAGAAAAGAAGCAGCTCCAAAGTTTTCTCGGAGTTGTTAACTTTGCAGGAATGTTTATCAAAAATCTTGCAGAGCACCGGAAAATCTTCAGTCCGTTACTGAAGAAATATGTTCTATTCATATGGAAAGAGGAGCATCGGGAGGGTATGAAGAAGCTAAAAGAGATTTGCAAAAATCTCCCAAAACTCTCAATACCACAAGATGAGGATGACTTGGTCCTCTATACAGATGCAAGTGATTTCTGGTGGGCAGCGGTGCTCACAAAGATCACCCCCTATGGAGAAGAACCTTGCAGATACTGTAGCGGTCTTTTCTCCGATAACGAAGCTGTGCGATGGCACATCAATGAAAAAGAATTCTTTGCAGTGCGAAAGGCGTTTAAAAAATGGCCGCTTTTCTTACTTGCTAAGAAATTCATTTTGAAAGTTGATAACACTAATGTTAAGGCTTTCTTAACAAAAAAGATAGAATCTAAACCTGAAAAGGCTAGATTGATTAGATGGCAAGCAGAATGCCAATATTATGATTATGATATTGTCATATTGAAATCTGATCAAAATGATCTTGCAGATTTCCTAACAAGGGATGGAGCTCCCTGAGGTGGAGGCCATCGAAGCAAAACAGGCGCAGCTCTTTGAAAGTTTAGAGTTGCTACAACAAGAATGGCAAAAGTGTGTTCTACACACCAAACAAGCAGGGAAGATACAAGCAGTTGACGAAGCTCAAGTATCTAACCAAATTGATGCATGCTTCATGAAGATGTTCAATATTCAAGAAGTAATCAACAAGCCGCTCTTGCGCGTTATCCGAGAAAATTGGATTAAAGCAATGCTTTCCGTACAGGGCGGATTACCTGTAGCAGGGGATTCAAGTACCCCTAGCCCAAGTCCTGAGGTGATGGTTTCACAGCCGGACCCTCGAGGAAAAGATGTTGTTAAGGGGTCACACCCTGAATCAACATGTCAACCCTCCACCTCTGGGGTAAAAGAGGAAGAGATCAATCTTAGGCCAATGACAGGCCAAGTTAAGGTTGATACTGATTTTATTGATATTTCTCCTTCTTGGCAGATGTATCAAGACAGGTGGGAGAAACTTCTCACAAGAAAGGGCATTAATCCGGGAAATTGCCGGGTTGATGTTGCAGGAAAATATCCTCGAGTTTGGACAACTCCAGGAGCCAATTCAAACGACGTCAAAGAATGGTATGAGTTCGGGGCGTTAGCCTCAGTCTATACCACCTCTCCAGCCTTCACCGAGATCAATGGTCTACTCAAATGGATCCAAAAAACGGTGTTTGATGCATGGGAGAACAACGAGTCCCTCAAACGGGGAGATGTTCTGGAATTGTACTTTTTCAGTGCAGCGCCAGAGCCAGTTGGAAAAGAAATCCGTGAAGCTTTCCACTTCATCAAGCTTCGGAGACCTGACACGGGAGCCCTGAACCGGATTAAAGTTCCCGATTTCCAGGCCGCAATCGTCTCAACATTCAAGGAGGATCAAATCTCCACTAGACGAGCATGGGGTCTATGGGTCTGTCTCACCGAGATGGATAAAATGAAGTCCAGATTCAAGTTCTACCAAAGTTCAGATCTGGGAACGTTCCTGGTTAACACAATGACAGGAACTACGACCCCTTTTGCCGAAAAATCCTTCGAAAACAAACGGCAAATGTTATGGGAAAACAAGATAGCGGGGAGCAAGGAGACTCGTCGCAAATTTTGCAATATGGCTCATCTGCGCCATTGGATCGAGAAAGTCTGCGATCAATGTTCAACGCAGAAAGAGCCGGAATTCGGAAAAGGATTCTTCCCAAAGCCTGACAGAAGGAGGTTCCGGTCTGATGAACATGATGAGCATCAGACTCCAAAGGGAAAAAACCCTCGGGCACCAAAAAAGTAAGGTGGCCGACAAAGCAAAGTGAATCATGTGATTCACAGCAAGGATAGCACCCACAAAGAAAGCAAAGATGGGTGGAATGACAGGAGGACCCCTCACCAAAAGTTCCAGGACAAAAGTGAGTGGAAGGGAAAAGCAGCTGGCCCCTACCAATATTATCACAAAACGATAAAGCAAGGGTCCAGCATCATGTGATGACATTAACAAATGTCAGCAATCATGGCCGACAAAAGAAGGTGGATATCACATTCAAGAAAGCTGGCCACGAAGAAAGAATCCAGGGCCAACAACCGAGCAATTATAGAGGGGATCAAACCTCTATATAAACCCAAGTTCTGGAGAGAAGAAGGGATCCGAAAATCACAACACATTTTCACAAGCACTTTCTTTCTCCAAATTATCTTTGTAATTTTTTCAGTTTTCAAAGTTTTTCGTTTTAGTTTTAGTTTCCTTTTATTTTATGTACACAAGTATTAGCTACTATGAGTAGCTAAACAAGTTAGTCTCCTCCCTGAGGATGATTTTATGAAATAAATTAATTATTATATAATTCCTCTATAAACGCTTAGTTTTTGTCCAACTATTCCGGTTGAGTAAAAATATTTTCTTTATTTTTCCCAACAAAGTATCGAGTCGACACTTAGTGAAGGAGAAAGGTTGCAACCATCTCTTGCGAGTGCGTGGTTGGAGCGTGCCGGGTGGGCAGACGAGCCGTAAAACGCAACGGACTTACTCCTGAAGAAGACCAGTCGACAAAGGTATAATGTTGGTTTAAATTTAAGATTTATTTTGAAGTGTTACGGAAGCATGTTGGGCCTGATTACTTGTTAGACTGTTTAAAAACCAAAATGGGGTATTCTGTCTTGTTTTGTATTGATGTTGTGTATTGATGTTGGGGTTATTCTGCAATGTTGATTATGCTGGGGGTAGTTTTTGAATTTTCAGAAATTTTTCATGGGAGATATCAGAAGAATAGTAAAAGTGGTGTATTATGGAGCAAAAACTAAAGGTGATGTTATATTCTAGAAAATTGGGAAAGCTAATGTATTTACTTGCCAATACCCCTTAAAAATTATCAAAAGGTTGTGTTATAATTGTAATGTCTTAAAAGTCATGTACTAGTATTTAAAAATCTAATTAACGTAGTTATTTTTTATAATTGATCTATTTAATTAATATGGGTTAGCTTGTATGTATTTTCTCAAGGATAATAATTATTTCCTCTGTTTCCCGTTCCGCGAAACTTGAGCAATTTCTTTTCGGCATGAATTTTAAGGTGATAGTATTTTGTTTGTTAAGTGTGGTGGGTGAAAAAGTGAAAATGTGAATAAAGGAAAAATAATTTACTATATAAAGAAACTGCTCAAGCTTCACGTGACAACCCGAAAAGAAATATTATTTAAATTTCGCGGGACGGATGGAGTACATAAGATGATATTTAATGACCCAATTCACCCGAATTTTCTTTTTTCCGATAACGGAATCATAGCATAATGCATGTAAAAATCACATATCTCATTGAACCAAAAGAAAATCATATTTGCAAAAACTTGTATTAAATCTTCTTTATTATATGTTAGAAAAGAATGACCATTCTAATAAATTAAAATTAAAAGAATGAAAATATTAATTATTTTTAATAAAATAAAAGGTATAATTATTATGAAGACGTATAGCTAGTAAAGAAGACCGAATGCGTGTACCTAATTATTGTTACATGAAAATATATTTGAAATAATTTCATAATATTATTATCATAACAATGAACATGTTGTCGAGGAGGCTTAACCCAAATGATAAAATTGAGGCACTAAATACTCTTTCTTCCAAGAATTTATTGCTTCAAATCCCATCGATAATATTTGTATTGTGTTTATTTGAATATTTTGTCTAATTAATAATTATTTTGGATATTTAATCAATTTTATAGCAGCATAATTGCTATTTGATTAATTCAATATAATATACTCCTTTCGTCTACGATATTATTTTCATTTTTATCATTTTTATCTGTTCATAATATTATTTCCACTTACATTTATAGCAGTATGATTCACATAACACTTTATCTTCTTCAACACATTTATAGTGAGACTCAAACTCCATTCACACCAATATTCACTATTAATAATTATTATCTATATTTTTTTTATTAGAAAAAGAGGTTATGTTATGTATTACTCAAAAACAAGGTGCCAGAAGTACCAATACAAAAAACAACAGCAGAGTCTCATCTAGCGAAAAGGCCAAACGAGACGAGGCAGATAAGGAAAAACCCGAGAGACTCAGGGCAAAAGAACTCCAAAACAGAAAAAAACCTGGCCGGATCAGAACCAAAAGCAGCTCTCCTCACCCTGCCTCGCCAAATCAGTGCAGTACCGTGCGCAACAAAATGAAAAACTAAACAATAAAATAGGAGGCCAAAGAGAAATTTATGTCGTTCACAATATGAAAACGATATTTGCACGGAGGGAGTATACAAGTATCTTGTATCTCTAAAAAAAACAATGAATATGCCAAGTAAAGCACATCGTGGTTATTGATCAGAGCAGATGATACTAGATGTGCAACTCAAGGAGCAATCTAAGAAGAGATTAGAAGTTTCTATATGAATTTGATGGGAAGTGCAACTCCTAGTCTTCCTATGGTGGATAGGAATATTATTGCAAGAGGCCCTATACTCAATCACAACCACCAGTTGCAGCTATGTGCTCCCTTCTCTAGCCAGGAAATCAAAAATGCGCTATTTAGTATGAATCCAGAAAAAGCTCCTGGATTAGATGGATACAATGTCTTTTTCTTTCAAAAGACATGGGATTGGATTTGTGCTGAAATCATTGCAGCTGTACAAGAATTCTTCTCAATAGGTTTTTTACCTAGAGCTCTAAATACTACTCTGATTACTTTACTGCCAAAAACAAGTACAACTTCCTCAGTTAAGGATTTTAGGCCTATAGCTTGCTGTAATGTGCTATATAAAATAATATCCAAGACCTTAACCAATAGAATGCAATGTATTGGATTACCCTCATCAGTGAGAACCAATTTGCATTTGTACAAGGTAGGGTGATTTTTGATAACATTATTTTAAGCCATGAAATGATAAAAGGTTATGGTAGAAAGGATGTTTCTCCAAGATATATGGTTAAGATTGACATACAAAAAGCCTATGATTCAGTGGAGTGGCCATTTATGAAACATCTCATGCTAGAGTTGGGGTTCCCACACCAGTTTGTCTCTTGGATAATAGCATATTTACAGTCAGTTACTTATGCAGTTAATGTGAATGGAGTTGTAACAGAACCATTCCAAGCTAAGAGAGCCCTTAGACAAGGTGATCCGGTATCACCTTATTTATTTGTGATAGCTATGGAATATCTCAACAGGTGCCTAATGGAGCTAAATGAGGACAAGATGTTTCACTTTCACCCCTAGGTGCAAGAGATTGAGCTTAATTCATTTATGTTTTGCAGATGATCTGCTCTTGTTTACGAGCGGAGATGAAAAGCTCAATAAGGAAGTTGTTGTATGCCTTTGGAAAGTTTTCAGAGGTATCTGGTTTAAAAGCTAATGAAACCAAGAGTTCTATATATTTTGGAAGGGTGAATGATACTACACAAGCTACTATTCTTGAAGCCATGGTATGACAAAGGGTCAGCTTCCCTTTAAATATCTTGGAGTGCCTCTCTCATCAAAGAAGCTGTCAATTGAGCAATGTCAGCCATTAATACAGAAGATTCTAGGAAGAATAGACTGTTGAACTGCAAAGTTTCTTTCTTATGCAGGGAGAATACAACTCATCAAATCAGTCTTGACTAGCATTCAATCCTATTGGAGTCAAATATTTCTACTTCCTCAGAAAGTCATCAAGCTATTACGAGCAGCTTGTAGGAACTTTCTGTGGCCAGGGAAATCTGGTACTACTAAAAGAGTTCTAGTGGCGTGGGAACACTAGTGTCAACCTAAAACAGCTAGAGGATGGAATCTCACTGATATAAGATGGTGGAACAAGGCGGCAATTAGCAAGCAATTCTGGAAAGTTGCTCAGAAAAAATATTATTTTTGGATAAAATGGGTTCATGAGTATTACCTCAAAGGACATAGCTGCATTACTTGTGTCATTCCAAACCAAGCTTCATGGATTATTCAAAAAATATTGGGAGCCATGACCTACTTCGCTCAACTCAATTCAGGTAATTGTAGCCTAACTCAGACTACATTCTCTATTCGAAGAATGGGTGATGCCCCAAAGGTGAAGTGGCAAATGATGCTTATAAGGAATATTGCACCACCCAAGTTTATATTTATAAATTGGTTGTCTATTTTAAGAAGACTATCTACTGTGGAAAAGCTGGAGAAAATTAGAATTTATTGTGACAAGGAGTGTTCTCTGTGCATGATTGAGAATGAAACTATTGATCACTTATTTTTCAAGTGCTCTTTTTCTGCAAATATTTGGAAGCAACTTGCTGAATGGAGTGGAGTTCATGAACAGGTGTTAGATTGGCAAGGGGAGCTGAGCTTCATGGAGACACCATACAGAACCAAGTCTGGAAGACAACTTCTCTATAGGTTGGTGCTATCTACCGCGGTTTATTGTATATGGAAGGAACGAAATGTAAGGAAATTTGGGGATAATGTGTATACGGTTGAGCAAGCGGTTAGACAGTGCCAACTACACATAGTTACAATGGGAGCAAATGATAGAAAAGTGATGAGATATTTGAAGAATTAGACCCAGTTAGTAGTCTTTGTTTTGTTAGTTTTTAAAGTTTTATGACATTGCTCATGGGTAATAAAACCCCCTCTATTTACCAAAAAAAAAAACACATCGTGGCCTCTTATGTCCGTCGGCTAATTCTAGTGGCAACATTGAGGGCATAATAGTCCTTTGGCGTTGGTGGGCTGTGGTTATTGACTTAGATGGTTGAGATTGTTATGATATTTTGTTCGGAAAATGGAAACAGAATCCATCCAAAAATTAAATACTCCCTCCGTCCCCAAAATAAGTTCCTCTTTGGGGACGGCACGGGTTTTAAGAAAAAATGATTAAGTGTATTGATAGTGGAGAAAAATATGTTATAATTAGTATTGGGAGTGGTGAAAAGGTGAAAAAATGTTATAATTAGTATTGGGAGTGGTGAAAACGTGAAAAAATAAGAATAAATAAAGTATTATTAGTGGTGGGGTAGTTGTCCAAAAATGGAAAGAAAGAAAAAAGGAACTTATTTGAGGGACGTCCCAAAAAGGAAAAAGATGAACTTATTTTAGGGACGGAGGGAGTATTTATAAATTAGTTTATTAACACCAAATTACATTTTAGGCCTTTCCTCCAAATCTGGATGGCCCATGAAATCAAATCAGCCACGTAGCATGCCATTAATGGAACCATCCAATTGCTCTCAAAAAAAAAAAAATGGAACCATCCAATTTAGATTCCACACATTATTAACGTTAGGAAGCCACCGACGGCCCCATGACGTCTCACAATTTTCTAAATCTCATTATCATTAATTATTTTTAAAATCTCTAACAAAATGTGGAATCTTAAATTTATTTAATTGAATTATTTACAAATTTAATTGAGAAACTTTATGCTTATCCCGAATTTAATATGGTACTAATGCTTTTTTTTTTTTTTTTTTTAGAATTAATCAAATTCGATTTAACTAAACTTAGCTGGGGCATCCCCTAGCCCTATTTTAGCAGGACTATGAAAAAATATCGACGGTTTATATTTCGAGTCCTAGAGTTTGAAATATAATTTATGCGATTCGATTTGTGATAAAAACTTTTGCTTAATCAATACTACAAAATATCAATGATTTAATGATTTTTAATAAGAAAAAGATAGTTAATAAGAGCCAATAAGCCCTACCCTAAGCTTCATATGGCTTCGCCAATTATTATTATTATTATTATTATTATTATTATTATTATTATTATTATTATTATTATTATTATTATTATAGTTTTAGCTTTCAACGAATTTTAATTTATAGTCTCAATTTTTATTTATTTTTTGTATGTATTGAACTTTGAAAAATTATTTAATTATATACATAATAATGCTTAAACTAGGATATTAGTTGTTTTATGTTGAAATTATACTTGAAATGATTACCAATTGCCATGAAACCATAGATATTAGTGTATTATATACTGAAGAGAATTTTCAATGGTAGGTAACCCATCGTTTCAGACCACTAGTATGTATGGTCGAAATGAGCTAACTTTCAGGCGCGGTTTCGATTATATTGGTGGTCCGATGATGATGTGCTACCTACCATTGAGAATATTCTTTAATGCAAAATACATTATGTTTTAATTTCGTGGCGATTGATCATCATTTCAACCCTTCATATATAATTTCGGCAAAGAACAACTATTGCATAATTTAAACATAATTGTAACTATAATTAAACAATTTATCAAAGTTCAAACTATATACGAAGAATAAATTAAAATTGAAACTATAAACTAAAATTCATTCTATATATAATTCACCCTTATGATGATCATGTCTTTTGACCCTTTTTTGATACTCAAGTGATGTGATTGTGATCCTCTCCACCAAAACGAATGAGAACTAGAGTTTATACTTTATTACAGTAAGGAAGGGTATTGAGAGAAGGCTAGTAATTAATAGAGATATAGGATTCTATTTCCTAGAAAACAAATGGCTACCTAATCTATATGAAGAACAGATTTGTATTTAATTTTTAATCTAGAAGATGCATCAATAAGTCGTTCCAGCATATGTACCTAAACTTAAAATTAATTGAGAGTCTTCTAAGACAATTTAGTTGTAACTACCTTTTGTTATTTATATCAAGAGCATAATTTTGATTCACGCCTTTATTTATAACTATTGTTTAATTTTTAATTATCAACATGATATGTTTCTTGTACTACGCACCCACACCACACAAATAATTACCATCACTCCATAACTATCTTATACTAATATAGGAAATACTATTATATTCAAATATGATTGAAATTATAAAACCTTATACAGAATTAATTGATTCAATGCGCAACATCGTAATTGAAATGTTATAAATTGAGACTATTTTTGATGGAACGATGCAAAACCCATGCAATTAAAAGTGGATTAAAAAGAATTAATTAATGAATATAATTAAAGCAAATAGATGGAGTAAATTAAGGAGACGAAGACGACCGACAAAAGAGACATTTGTTGAGTTTTGGGTTTTGGATAGCAAATCTCGCAATTTCATGCGCTGCTTTCAGCCCTGTTTATTTCTGACTAAATCGGGCAAAAACTATAATAAAAAATAAGTAGAGGGCCTACATATAATTTTCAAAACAAAGAAGAAAATGACCCCAAATTTTTTGTGCGTTAACCTGTTTGTTGTTGATACCTAATCTAACCTAGATTTAGAAAAAGAGTTGAGAGGCCAAATATTCCCTTACTTTTTTCATTTATCGAAAAATAATTCATTTTAAACAAAAAAGAAAAGTCATCAATTAGACTTTTTTGTTGTTGTTGCATATATCACTATATTCTATTTGACTTGGTAAAATTATTCTCATTTTTATGTTATAGTTCAACGCTTAAACAGAATGTAACAAAAAAAATTGAAATTTATCACCTACTCGCGGATTAATAGATTAGCTAGATATGATGCGTTATGATAATAGTGCTACATGAAGTAATACATAGTGGGAGTATTTGTTTTTACATACATAATAAATTAAAAATCATAATAAATAATTTTCATGATAGCTTATACGTTTGTACCACAGTGAGTATTTAAATGAAATTCTTCAGTTTTTATATACGCAACTTGTGTCTTTGATCATACAATTGTGTTGACAATGTGGAATAACATGAATGAATGTGGAAATTATTATTTTCGAATTAGATTATTATTATTTTTGTTTATATTTTTTAAAAAATGTATTGTTAAAAAGGCTAAAAAAATCATTTGAGGGAGTTACAACAATTAGTTGTATATACCAAAAGAACAATAATAATTAAAAAAACTATTTGGCAAATGTTCATATGTTACATATTACACCAAGAATGAGTTTGCAAATCAAACACATACAATTATGTGACCAATCCATTATTAGTTATTACTATATACTTTACCTAGATTTATTAAGAAAGTGATTATTCATCATTCAGATATATTTCATAAACTACCGTTTGAGAGGAATAAATATGGAAAGTCATCATTGCAGTTTTGAACAATTATATCTTATAAGTATATTGTAAACAGCAAAAAAATATTTCAAAATTCAAATATACATTTGTTGCCATCAAAGGGCAGTTTGGTCCATGACAATGTCATAATTCAGCTCCTTATCTTAGGTGCCGTTTGAATTTGGGAAAAAGTGAGGGCGTGAAGTGCTATTATGGCATAATTCAAACCCTTATTTGCAAAATGTAAGGCGGCCGCTTCCTTAGGTGCCGCCAACTTAATTGCCTCAATCCATGTAATGTGCGAAAAAATTTCCCACCATTTTCGAAGTGGAATATGTAATTATTCAAATTAAATTTATCTTTCAAAATTTATAAAAACCTTCTTATTCAATTTATTTCTTCGTTACTTGCCTTTGCCGTCAAAAGGATGCATTCTCAACAAAAGTATGAAATTTACATACATTTTTATTTTGGGAAATCGCTTTGAGTAGGGCATATCGAATAATACATTCCAAAACTATCAAATCAATTAAAAACAATAAAAAATGTTGGAAAAAAAAAAAATCAAGCACAACCTCAAATATCCAAGCTAAAAAGTATAAAAATTACAACCACTTCATACTTTATAACTAACATGTGTTGATTTCTATCACATTATGTCCCCCATATCAATTAAAATAACAATTTATTTATACAATCACAATGTTACTTTAATTATATAGCGTACGATAGTGATCACTTATAAGACAAAAGTACAATATATTAAATATTTGATATATAAATATAATAATTAATCACACTAATAATAGATCATCTCTCCCTCTCTCTCCACATGAACTTGCTACACTTTATCACATGAATCTTGCAAAATTGCAACTTTTCTTCACCCATACTTCACCATATTCACATCACCCAAACCATTCTTATTTACTTTACAAAATTCACAATTTACCTTTTCCTTTTTATTAGTACTTAAAAATACAACTTGGCTCAATATCAATCATGTGTAAAAATTTAACTTATATCAACCATGAAACATGCCAAAAAGCCCCCACTCAAACTTACATGTTATTCCAATTCATCAATCTACAATCATAGAAATGCCACCTTCTTGGATCACACCATCTTTTGGCATGGCATAGCACCCATAAGCTATCAAACACCACATCACATTTTCCCATTTTTGATTAATCATTAAAAAAAAATCAATTTTATAGTAAAATAATATACTACTACATACCCTAAACTCATTTTTGTTACATTTATCTTTTCGTCGGCGTTTGCCCAATTCACTTTAAACTTCTTTTTTTTGCAATTTCTTGAAATTTTAAATAAAAGAAATAGTGTCCCACCATCTCTATGATTTTGTTTAATCAATTCGTAAAAAGAAAGGAGAGGCAGAAGTCCTAAACCAAACTTAAATACTGACTATAAATCCTCCTCATTTCTCAGTCACTCCCTCACTCCCCAGTACTCTCTCTCTCCTCTTCTCTCTCTCTCTCTCTCTCTCTCTCTCTCTCTCCTCACAATGCCGCAATGCTTTGACGTCTCTCTTCTATTGTGACGAAGAAGCATTGCTCGGCAAAAGCAGGGATCTGAAACTCATCAATCACTCCTCCGAATTCGCCTCGCATTTCCATTTCATGGAGATCTATTGAGTTTCAAAAATCTAGAGAGAGAATAGGTGAGCAGAGCAGAGCATTTCCCCTGTTTTTTCCTTTCTGAGCTGAAAAGGGGGAAAACCGAAAATGGCGGAGATATCGGGTAAAAATTTCATACCGGAATCGTTTCAAGGGTACACGCCGGACATCGCGGGGCAAATCGGCCTACTGTGGGAGCTAATCAAGGCGCCATTGATAGTCCCCTTGCTCACTATCTGCGTCTACATTTGCTTGGCTATGTCGATAATGGTGTTCATGGAGAGGCTCTACATGGGCGTCGTCATCATCCTGGTCAAGCTCTTCTGGAGGAAGCCGGAGAAGCGCTACAAATTCGAGCCCATGAAAGACGATTTGGAGAGCGGGAACGCCACTTACCCTCTCGTGCTCGTTCAGATCCCCATGTTCAACGAAAAAGAGGTCTGTCTCTCTTCTCTTCTTCATTTCACACACACACACCGCATGGGTATGTGTGAGAAAAAAATGGCTCAAATTGTTGTTGTTTGGTTTGTCGGCAGGTTTACAAGATCTCCATTGGCGCAGCTTGCAATCTCTCGTGGCCCGCTGATAGGCTTGTCATTCAAGTTCTCGATGATTCCACTGACCTCGTCGTCAAGGTATGTGTAGACAGTGATGAGAGAGAGAGAAAGGGGAAAGAAATCTACACTAGAGTCATTCCAATTGGTTAATTGGATGAAACAAGTAACTGAAAAGTTTTGATTTGAGAATTCAGTTGTTTTGTAGTTATCAGTTTTGGAATTTAATCGTGTTCTCGGTTGGATTGCTGATCCCTCACATGAATCCTTCCTAAAATTCAATCATTACACTCTGAAAATCAGATAAAGTCACAAAACCTGTGGCCTTGCAATTCCTGTCTCGTCGCCATTGGAGCTCTTTTTCGTACTTGCATTTTCTACTTGGAGAAAAAACATTTTTATTTCCCCCCTTGTGTTTTGCCATGATTTCACATTTATTGATGTGCAACTAGTTTGTAACTAACCCTGACAGCAGCCATAATTAGCGAATGTTAAGTCATTGATTGCTCTATCCTTGTATTACCAAAGATATTAATTATTCAAGAAATTAAAAACAAAAAAACTGCAATTAATTTGTGTTGTAGGATATGGTTGAGAGGGAGTGTATAAGGTGGGCAAGCAAAGGCATAAATATTAGGTACCAAATTAGAGAGTCAAGAGGAGGCTACAAGGCCGGAGCCCTTAAAGAAGGCCTCAAGCGCGACTACGTCAAAGCGTGCGAGTACGTCGTCATTTTCGACGCCGATTTTCGGCCCGACCCCGATTTTCTCCGACGATCCGTCCCCTTCCTCATCCACAACCCCGACATTGCCCTCGTTCAGGCCCGATGGAGGTTTGGTAAGCGAGCCTTCTTATCATATAGTTTATTTTTTAAGAGATCAATAATAAAATTATATATCAATAAAGAGTAGCAAGCCTTGTTTTGATCGTAAAATTGGATAGAACTATCTTGATTGATCATTTTTAGGGTGAAATTGTGTAATTCAGTTGGTATAAAAATGTCACAAGACATTTTATTTTTGGTGGTAAAGTATTGTGTACATGCAAAAGTGTCGGTGGTGTTAGTAGTAGCCTAATTTATTGGGGTATAGATAGTTAATAGGGGCGCACAAATTCTGTTATTATTTGCTGCTGCGAAGCGGCGGGCCCCATTTTGACGGGGTTTTCCCCACGCCGTGGGGCCGTTTTACGCCTGCTTTCGTTTTTATTAATCACCACAACTCACGGCGTTAGTTTCTCCCCCTCGGATTGTTTTGATGCTGTGAGTGCTAATTTTTTACGAATAAATACTAAAGTTTGTTTTTTAATCAATAATTCAGATGTAAAATAAACCGATTTGCTTCTTCAACTTCTTTTTTTTTATTTAAACTGTTAAAATATACAAGCCGCTTAATTATTTTTTGACATACATGTTGTGTTATAATTTTAATGGTTAGCACGATACATTAAATTAATCATACCTCTAAAGTTTGATTTAATAGAATAGCATGAGCTATTGAGTTGAATAAATAGTTAATCTAGGTAAGAAAAGAAAGGGGGTATTTTGTTTTATTGGGCAAGAGTAGTTCAACAAAATTCGCTTTTCTCGATTTATGGAGCAGTAAGAAATAAAAATAGTATCTCCTGAGAAAATGACAGAATAATCCCGGTGTTTTGCATGAACAAACGCCCCTCCCTCCATGCAAGTCGAGTGGTAGATCTCCGGGGCAGTTTGGTCCTTTCAGCAGAAACCGACAAGCAGCTATTACGGGTCAATTCTGCGACAGTAGATGAGGGGCATTATGGGGAATTCAATCACCCCACGTGGTGTGATGCTCTGTGAAGAGCCGCAGAGACCAATGGTGGAGCCGCACTGGCTAAATTTTATTTTAATCCCAGTTGTCAACAGTGTGTGTTTGTGTAAGTACACCGACAAATTAATCAAAGTTAAACAACCTAAGTTACACATACAGTTGTCAACGTCTGACGTGGCATCCCATTAGCTGTCGTGTCACGTGGTGTCAGAATTAAAGTACCCTGATTATTTTCCTGTTCCTGTTTTATTATTTATAATTAAACACAGCATAAATAAACGATTTGGTGGAATAATTTATTTACCTACGGCTTTTGACTTGTTCTAATTTGCTGATTAATTTTTAATTTATTTTTTGCAGTGAATTCCAACGAATGCTTGCTGACGAGGATGCAAGAAATGTCATTGGATTACCATTTTAAAGTAGAGCAAGAAGTTGGATCAGCCACTCATGCATTCTTTGGCTTCAATGGTATGCTTTGCTTTAATTGTGAATTGTGATTGAAGCATCAAATTACCTTTCCTTGTTCTATTAACTAACAATATTTAAAGTTGGGATTTTTCTAATTGGCAATTAAGCCCCTTTTATTTTAATATTCTTGCTCAACTAGTTGAGTTATTTAAAAAAGAAACATACATGTAATGTAAGAGAAAACATGCAGCCTACAGGATTTATTATGATGATAACAAATGATGCCATCACAAATGTGGTCTCTTCCTTTGCTACTAAGTGACATCATTTGCTACAAAAACAACACTTTCCCGTGATGATTTTGATAGCAAATGGTTCTAGTAAGTGTCTAGATCACGGTCGTGCTAATGATGTGGCAATGTCACAGGAACCGGAGGGATATGGAGGATCGCGGCCATAAACGAGGCCGGGGGGTGGAAGGACAGGACCACTGTGGAAGACATGGACCTTGCTGTTAGGGCTGGTCTCAAGGGCTGGAAATTTCTCTACTTAGGAGACCTCCAAGTACATTTTCTATACTTATAATATCTCCTTTTTTGGTTAATGTTGGAGCTACCTAAAACTCGTGTTTTTTTTTTTTTACAATAGGTGAAGAGTGAACTCCCTAGTACTTTCAAAGCATTCAGATTCCAGCAGCATAGGTGGTCTTGTGGCCCTGCCAATTTGTTCAGGAAAATGGCGGTGGACATTGCAACAAACAAGGTTAGTTTAGTTCAACAATGTCTCTTTTTCATATTTTCCTAGCCTTTTAAAAGATAACAAGAAACTGTTTGTTTGAGAATGTAATGAAAAACTTATTGTCATTCCTTTGTGCAGAAAGTCACTCTGTACAAGAAGTTCTATGTGATCTACAGCTTCTTCTTTGTCCGAAAGATCATAGCCCATATGTTCACCTTCTTCTTCTACTGCGTTGTTCTGCCATTGTCAATCCTCGTCCCAGAAGTCTACGTTCCTAAATGGGGAGCTATCTATGTCCCCTGCATCATAACAGCCCTCAACTCAGTCGGAACTCCAAGGTACACATTCTAATACAAGTCAAGTTAACCAGTATGGCAACCTTGTACTGAGGATCAAAATGACTAAAACCTATTCTTTTAGGTCATTCCATCTGCTGTTCTATTGGGTGCTGTTTGAGAATGTGATGTCGTTCCATCGCACAAAGGCCACATTGATCGGTCTCTTGGAGGCTGCGAGAGTGAATGAATGGGTGGTGACCGAGAAACTCGGAGATACACTCAAGAACAACAAAATAAGTAACAAAATCGCATCTAAAATATCCCTATCAAAGTTGCTAGGAGATAGGTAAGAATCTTTGTCATTTGAAGCAATCAAACATTTGATTTGCAAGAACAAAAATGGTGACAAAACGGTTTTTGTGTGTTGTTGTTTCTGTCAGGATCAACCTACACGAGCTCGGATTTGCAGTGTTTCTATTTATCTGTGGATGCTACGACTTCATGTATGGGAAGAACTGCTACTTCATATACCTATTCCTTCAAGTCATCACCTTCACAATTGCGGGACTCGGATACGTTGGCACCATTGTTTAACGGCATTTCTTGGCAGAGTATGATGATGATCTCTCTGCCTCACATTTATGTATTTGTATCCCTACACAAAAAAAAAATGTACACAAGATTGCTTGCTCTGTTTTGGTTGCATCAAAAGAGAATCACAAGGGCTGGAATTCGCCCGCGATTTCTGTCAGCAAATATTGACAGAGAAAAGCACAGAAAATATAAGCATGAGAGCATGTTATACAGTTGAAGAAACAAAGGTTGAAGGAGCATAAGTATCATAAATATTAGGCTAGGAATAATATTGTTTCCTTTTGATTTTCTTTAGCTTATAGTGGTTGTAGTTGTGTGACATTGTATTTCATTTTAGTCGGTTAAATTTTTGTGATGAATTTGTATGAATTTTTGGTGGGATTTTTGATGCATCGCTGTAGTGAACTACAAGTATTCTCTTGTGATTCTTTCAGACACATTATTGCTGACATGTGCATGTTTATAAATAAACAGGTCGAATTTATTAGTGATTTTTGTGATAAACAGATTCCTTTGTTTAAGTCAATTTCGGAAATTTCAAGAACTCGATCAGCAACTTCAATTTAGGCCTGAAATTTGTGAAGGAGACAATCAAACACAGTGGCAAGGTTCCATCCAGTTTCCATCTCAGTCTTGTGTTCCTTCTGTAGGCAGGGCTGATCCAAACAAAAATAGGGGCTGAGGCGAAGTAATGGGATGGCCCTATATTTATCGTAATAAAAATATTATATGACAATTATATCAAAATTAAAAAAATATTCTATTCAATTATAAAAAGTGATTTCTTCTAGATGCTTTACTTGCAAGCTTATTTATAATGTTATTTATTTCAAGTATTTTTAGAACATCTTTTTCAATTGATAAAATTGTCAAATCATTCAATCTTTCTTGTGATATTCATGATCTCATATATGTTTTATTCCAATAATTTTAATTCTGAGAAACTCCGATCAACTGATGCAATGGTAACAGGCATAGTCAACACGATCCTATAAGCAATTGCAACATTTGGATAACAATATGCACTTTTCACAAATTCAATAATATCAATAGCTGATATAATCTCATTTGGCAAAGTTATTTGTAATATTTTTAATTCCATAAATAAATCAATATCAAACAAATTATCATGAGTAAAAGTGAATTTCAGAGTAACACAATGGTTTTCTTAATTCATCATTATCGAATGCTTTTAAATTTTTTGAATCAAACATAAAACCAAATTTATATTCAAAAAATTTCATTTGTTCAAATTCACATAAAAGCGATTGTCATGTACACGACAACTACACAATATTTAATTTTAAATGACTCTTCATGTGATAATGAAATTTCAACACTTTTTTCCTCATCAAATTATTTTTTCTAGTAATACAATATTTTATTAAAAAAATGGCTCTATACTCATTTTAGAAGCAAGACTTTGGCAATAACCATACTTGTATCAAAACCATCATTCCTATATTTTCTAAAAGGGTAAATTTGGTATAAAATCATAATAAATTTTCAAATTTTGGTTTTTCCCACAATCTTTCATTTTTGTTTCAAAATTCATAATAAATTATTTTTTTTGGAATTTCCCACGATGACAGATTCCAATAAAAAATTTAAATAACGTGCCAATACAATGTAATTACATGGAAATTATGTGACATGTCAATCTAATTGCCCCTTGCGTTTTAACTGTGCTTGATCCCGTTAGAGATGCGCTTGGGGCGGCCGTTAAAACGTGGGGGCGTTTTGCTTCAGTTTGAAACGTTGAGGTAGTAAACAGCGCCAACCGTGACGTTAGGATATTAAAGGCGGTAGGGGTGTCAACGTTGAGGGGGAAAGTGGTACTTAACCCTTAAATATGCCACATCATTCAAGTTCGGCGCCACGTCATTTAAAAAATTCGCTGGAAAGTCACACTATGGGAAATTCCAAAAAAAATGATTTATTATGTATTTTGAAACAAGAATGAAATTTTGTGGGAAAAACCAAAATTTGGAAATTTATTATGGTTTTAAACCAAATTTATCCTTTCTAAAACATGATATTAGAACTTCTATTTATTTCATGATAGAGTCCATGCACATAAATTTTGGTTGTAACTTCTTACTCACCTTGTTATTGGCATTGCAAATAAAATATCATGTCAAATAATCATACCAAGAATAATGAGCCCAATTTTTTTTAGGTCCGTAACTTTGGCTGTTTTATAAATATAAGACAATTTTTTTGGGGCTAGCAATTGTAGGATAAAATTTCAAAAATTCGACATAAGTAGGACAAATCATTAATAACATCTGCATGACAAAGATGTATTTATCAAATATAAGACATGCATAATATAACAATAAAACATTATAAACAAATCGAAGTATAATTATAAAATTCATAATAAAATTGCAAATAATGAAATCACATATCAACAACGATCAATCACAGAAGAAATCACAAATAAAATATGAGATAAAACTATAAATCACGTAAAAATCGCACATGAAAATTACCAATAGACAAATTTTCATCGCACAAGCTAAAACCGATAAATTTCAGAGAACGAACCACACTAAATCGTAGCGCATAAATCACGAGAGCTAAAAATAATACTAAGTAAATCGCAGAGGAAAAATGAGAAAGAGAAGAAGAACAATAATTGCAGATGATGAATCGCGCAAGCTAAAAACAATAAATGCAGAGAAAGGAGAAGAAAAATAGTTGCAGAGGATAAATTGCGTCGAAGAATTGTAGGTAAAAGCAAAAATGAATCGCGTGGAAGAATTGTAAGGTAAAAACTATGAAGAATCACGCCAAAAAAAGGAAAAAGACAATGAAACCGTGAACTCACGAAAGATAAAAACGGTAGTATGCAAAACCTGAATTAAAATTGACAGAAATACCCTTACTCAAATTCAACAGTGTATAAAACGCTTCCTTAATATCCGTCGTTAAAAATTATTGATCTAGGGATGTAATTAAAATCTATATATTCTACAATTCTATTTTTTTTTCCCACTTAATCTCTTCTACTATTGTGATTAGTGTGGTTCCACTATCAAGTTTTAACTAGTGTTTTACCCGTGCGATGCACGGGATTACATATGTTGTTAAAATTTGGTTTTGCTTAACTAATTTTTTAAAAGAAATATGAATATATTTTTGTTGAAAGTTATTAAAATTAAAATAAAGATATAAAATAATAAAAAATATCATAACTTATTTTAAAATTCATCCATTTACGTAAAAGTTCATAGGATGTCTATACCTGATTAAGTAAGACATCGAACAATATAAGCATTTTATTGTAACATTCTGAAAGACACTTTTGTATAATCTCTAAAATAAATGATTTTAAAATATTTTATTATACAATTGTTATACCAACTATGTTACTGCTAAAATATATTTAAGACTAACATTTTAAATTACTTAAAAATAAAGGTGAAAATAATAATACATGAAAAGACAATTGCAAACTTGTCATCTTATTATTATAAAATTTGGAACACTTCTTTATAATTTATATACAACATTTGTAGAATTAATAATCTACTTTGTCTTCATTACATATCAAGATTTTCATACTCCTTCGACTTGTAACTCTAGAAATAGTTACATAAAACTGACTGTGACTAAAAACATGCCTATTAAAAAATAAACCCACATGAGAGAGTGATTGACCTTGACTTTTGTTTATAGTCATTGCATAAGAAACAATAATAGGGAACTGCTGCCGTTGAAACTTGAGCGGTAGTCTTGGATCAACTGGTATCAGTGTCATCCTTGGTATCAATACTTGATGTCCTGCATTATGGTCTGTGAGAACTTTCCCTTCCAAAATAAAATAGCCTCATATTTAATTCATTGCAGATCTGCCATTATTTGATTGCAATTTTTTTACTAAAGACCACATATATAGTCGGCATGTTTGTGATTAGAGAAATGATGAATATCAAAAGAAGAAGTGAGTATAAGTAAAAATTTCACACCAAAAGTTAGTTTATATAGGCCACGGGGATACACATTTGATGGGAGATATATATGAAACTTATATATTTAATATATTATATTGAATGAGATGCTTTGATAATGGAGTTGATTTTGGTTTGACGATAATAAAAAGTTGTTACATTTTTTGGAGATATATATGGAATGTTGCCAAATTACACATTTCACACTATCAACTCTCTCTCTTAGATCTGACGTCATGCATGCCTGAGATAGGGCTTCTTCTCCGTCTCCTTTGTTTAGCTGTAAAGATGATACAAAAATCCCATTAATCATGCATACCAATCAATACCTTACTCTACTTAATATGTATTTCATAATTTCGTTGATAGTTGATTGGTATATTGGTATTTTGATTTGTTAGACAAAACATAGAAACATAATCAATGTGAGTCATGATTTATGGAGATATGATTGGATGATCTATTGTGTCGTGTTTAGCATTAATAAGAATATTATTATTATTATTATTATTATTATCATTATTATTATTATTATTATTATTATCTATATATATATAAAAGCTCAATACATCCATGTATGGACCATTTTCCCGCCAATTGAGCCCAACCAATTATCCAATGTATAATCTGAAACGCATTGATGAAACCAGTTATTAATATTCAGTTTTATTATCTACTGGATTGTTTTGGAGAGCAAGTATACGTAGCTTCCAAGTTTGCCTACTCTATAAATATGATAGAAATCATATTTACCAAAAGCCTTGCCATCCGCCACTGCCATCACCAACACCACCCAAAGCCGGCGATAATTGAAGAAGAAAAGATGAGAAGGAAGAAGCCGCGTGAAGAAATGAGAAAGAAATTGAAGGATATAGGGGGTTTTATTTGTTTGGATTTTTATGTGTTCCAACAATATAAACAATTGTAAATGAAATAAATACACAAAAAGAAGGATTGGTTTTAAGTGTCCTGGTATTTTCTCCTTCATAAAGTATTTTGCATGTTGCAGATGTCCAGACTGCAGTAGTTGCAAAGAAGGCCTTACATTGCATATATGACGGAGGACAAAAATTTATAGTCAGGAACCATACGGCCAATTAATTTGCCTATTAATTTACTTTGACTTCTTCTGATGAAGAAATAAAAATAGGAGAAAACAAAGAGGGATACAAAAACAAACCCTCAAAGCTTGATTAGATTAGAAGAAAAGCAAAACTAAAACTCAAAACTTTATACTTACTAAGATCTTTCGCCCAAATTAGGCAGAAAAGAGCAATTGGCCCAAGGTAATGAGGATGCTTCTTCTCTGTTCCGTGTGTATGCAGAGGAGGCGATAGGAAGTGAAGAAGACGAAGTTTCCGCTAAATATTTTAGTAGTCGCCCATAAGGCTGGGCGAGTCGGCGAAGGCAGCGGTGCTTCGAAAGAGGAGATGAGGGAGACTGAGAGACGAGGGGGTGGGGCAAGCCGACGAGGGCGGCAACATGGAGAGGCAGGACACGTGAAAGAGAGACACAGAGAGCGGCGCTGCCGCGGAGTAGAACAATGCGAGGGAGAGAGACAGAGAGACTAAAATGAAAGAGAGAAACAAGAAATAAGCGGCGCACGAGAGTGAATCTAATCAAATTTGGGCTAGGGTTGGGCTTAATTATTTTAAGTAATTCACGATAGTTTTATTAATATGTTTTTATCACTATACAACAAAGCCCTAAAAAAAATTATATCATACAAAAATTACGCATCCGCCAAAAAAATGATTTGATTAGTTTATTTTATTAATTATACAATGAAACATAAAATATAGATTGATAATGTAGATTATAAAAAATGTTCATTTAATTATATAAAAGTGTTCATCGTAAAATTTCACTACCTCAACATCAAAATAATAATAATAACAATAACTACAATATAAAGATTATATTATATATTGCAATATTAAATCAAAAATTGTGACAATAATATAAAGAGTATGTCAAGTACATGACATACTACAACATCAAATTAAAAAAGTTATGATAGTCTCATGTGTAATGTTAAAAAATATATAGGTGTGATTGTAATAGTATAAAAGCTAATATGTGAAAGAATATATATAGAATATATTTTTGAGTTTAAGTTTGAGTTTGAATTTGTGGGTTGGAGTGACACTTATTGAAAATAGAATTTAAGTTTGATTTTGTGGGTTGGAGATAGTCTAACGAAGAAGATATCGATGAAGGAAGAAGGTGTGGACGAAGTGAAGAAATTGAAGAAGCGGTTGCGCTTTGTCAGATATGAAAATAGGGGTTGCTCACACTTTGCTTTTTATATTGTTTTCAATTAGTTTTATTTATATTTGTTAAAATTAAATTAACTTCATAAAACATGGGCTATGTTTTTTTTAGGCGATAAAATATGGGCCGTGTTGATTTAATAAGAATCTGAGCTTTTATTTCATGGCTATTTAATCTAATTAAGAGTCCAAAATTATCATAATAAATATAGGTTGTTGCTTTTTAAAAAAATTGTGTGGGTTATTAAATATTATGCATTAGTGATATACTTTTATCAATATTATTTATTACATATTATAGCTAACTTTATCTATAATAGCTATGGTTTGAAAATGATAAGTGTAACAATAAAAAAAAAAACTACATACATTAAATAAAATTAAAACTATTTAATTAAAAAGTTTTACGAAATAATATGTAATTTACAAAAATAATAGGTATGATTGAAAAATTATAAAAAATGGGGTAACTATCACTTTAAACCCCAAACTATTTTCTCACTATCAATTATATCCTTCTGACCAAAAAAAAAAACTATCAATTATATCCTGAACTATTGAAAATAATTTTTTAAACCTTAAACTATCGATTTTGTATCAATTGTACCATTTATCCATTTTTCATCCTTTGAATTTTTAATGAGTGATGCATATAATCACGTCGTTTTATATAATATAGATCAAAACAAGAATGATTCTAAATACATTGTGGTATCCGGTGAGCCACGTCAAATTTTTGAAGCTAAAAAAATGAACGAATGGTACAATTGATACAAAATTGATAGTTCAAGGTTTAAAAAAATATTTTCGATATTTCAGGATATAATTGATAGTGCGAAAATAGTTTGGGGTTTAAAATGATATTTACCCTAAAAAATGGTATGATAAGGAATATAGAAAGAATATTCTTTTTAATCATCACTTATGAATGCAAATAAAATATATATATCAAATTTTATTAATGAAAGTATATTAACCTAATTTTAATAATAAAAAAATGGAGAAAATTTTAATGCAAGTCATTATTCACTTAATTATCCGATAGGTGAGCCTCTATTGTATAAGACAAAAAAAAAATACTAATAACTTTTCTCTACTCACTAAATAAACAATTAACTTTTCTTAATACTTGTGTCGCCCTTCCTTAGAACTTATTGTTGTGGACGGATGAAGTACATTAAATAAAATTTAAAAGTTCTATGGAATGATATGTAATTTGAAAATATATATTGGTAAAGCTGACTCTAATTATGCTTTTGAAATACATATCATTCAATGAGTTTATGCAATGGAACAAGACTGAATATTACAAAGTTACGTCATCATGTTCTAAAGAGAAGATTGTCGAGTAGACACAATGATTTGACAATATATTTTGATACCTCAACTATTACTTATACTCATGCAGGCTAAGGCTCAACTTTTACATTCTAATAATATTGGTAACTCACGCACACACATGTCAGTATATATATTTTCATGCACAACACATAGATATATTTATCATGTATATAATTAAGTATTATATTTTCATATATAGTTTTATTCAATGTTATTTTGAGTAAAGTATTTTAAATAAAATATTTATTTCATTATTTTCACATTAAATATTTATTTATATTCATTTAAATTTTAGTTAGATTTGGGTATCATATAACTTTAAAATTAATAATTAATTTCATTCTGTACGAAATATAAATTAAATTTATTAAAACAATTTAACATAAATTACATAATACATATTATCTAATTCCTAATACCTTTAACTACACAATTCAATCGAAAGTTAACACAAATTAAGATATGAGAAAGTTAACACATTTTGCCCCCATGTTTGGGCCCTAAGTTTACTGAATTAGCTGCATTTACTGCCCAAATCGTGGTTATCAAGGCAATTAAGGGTAAATTCAATAAACCTCTGAATATTAAGACTATTACACAAGAGACTTATGATAAACTAAAATATAGTGGTTAAAACAATGATATATTTTCCCGCCATGGGTTACTGATTATTGATTATTTTATAGGTTGGATTGATTTTACCTTGCACATTAGTTATTCCATAGGTTGAATTCATGTTCGTATATCAATGATTACTAATTATTAATATTTGAAACTTGAAATTTTTTTATTATCGATAATATTGTTTATATGAAACTCTATGGAATTGATTTGTATAAGATATTTTGTTATTTCTTATATATATATTTTATTTTATATTATATTTCTTCTTATATTTATATTATATTTCATGTATTTGTGAATTCTGTACCCGTGCGTATGCACGGGTAAAATACTAGTTATTATTATTATTATTATTATTATTATTGTTTGTCATACTTTGCAAAAATCACAACAAAAAATTAACAGCAGCCTTATATAGCCCTTCTTTTGTTTATCTCCAAAAGATTTAATTGAAAATAATTAGAAATCAATCTATGAGATAGCGTGTAAATAAAAAATAATTTATATGAGATATTGCTACGAGTTCGTAAATAATTTTTTATTCTCTTGAATTCAAAAACAATCTATAGCCTAAAATTGTGTGTAAATCAAAAAGAATATTCACTTTTGCAAATGACTACAAGATCCCATGCAATTTATATGTATTTATATTTTGAATTTTATTTATTGGATGAATATTTCTCACAAAAGACTTAATTGAAATTAGTGATCTACAAATTTTTACATATAAATTTCATATATAGATGATGGGAATAATTGTCGTTCAATTAAATGTAGATTTAATTACATTTAATTAAGAATATAAATATATATATATATATATATATATATATATTATCCTATAAATTAGTTAACTTTCCAAATATAGATCAACTTTCC
Source organism: Salvia miltiorrhiza (assembly GCF_028751815.1). Taxonomy (NCBI): domain Eukaryota; kingdom Viridiplantae; phylum Streptophyta; class Magnoliopsida; order Lamiales; family Lamiaceae; genus Salvia; species Salvia miltiorrhiza. Next base: position 32,972,654 of record NC_080387.1, read on the forward strand.
AAAAATAAATTGAGTAAAAGGGCGGGAATTTTTTTTGGCTAGATGGACCAGCTTTTATATATGTATAGATAGATTAGTAATAATATGTAATTTGGTTGATAAAATGTTGCCATTTTAGAGGTGAAATTATAGTTTTCAGCGCAGAAAATTAAATTTTTGGGAGCTAAAAATCATTTTGTACTCGGAGCTAATTTTTTTTTTTTTTTTTTGAGATGGGTTAAAACTAAAATGTGTTCACTTTCCATTTTCCAAAAATTGTGCAAAAATTAATTGAATATTTAGATGAATATTGTGATACATGCAACAATTTACCTCATTTTGCTTTATATAATTTTTTTAAAGAGTCAACTTGTGAGATAGTCATATGGCAATAAAACTTAATATTTAGTTATTCATCTAAAAAATATAAATTTTGGCCTTTTTTATGTTTTAGGATTATTTTGCCCTTAATTAGGCGAACCGGGTTAGGGTTACGCGCGCGGAATGGACTTCGAATTAGGCTTGAGCTCGCGGGTTATGATGGTACAGTTGGTACAATTAGTGTCAATTGTGTTATTCATTAGGTACACTTGGCACAATTAGTGCCAATTGTGCCAAGAGGCCGCAGAGAGAGGCGTGGCCGTTGACTTTCCCGCGGCCGCTGGGCAACGTGGTGTAAGCGAGAGAGCGGGCGAGGGAGAGAAGGCGCGGCCGCTAGCAATTGGTACAGTCGGACCATTAGTGCTAATTGTGCCATTAATTAGGTACACTTGGCACAATTAGTGACAATTGTGCCAAGAGAAAGGGCGTGGATCGCTGGCAGTTGGTACTAGTGGAAAAATTAGTGTCAATTGTGTCATTCATTAGGTACATTTGGCACAATTAGTGTCAATTGTGCCAGCGGTCTCCCAGCGGAGCAGTCAGCAGTGGGCGAGGGAGAGAAAGAGCGCAAGCAAGGGTATTTTGGACCAAAATTATAAAAAATGATCATAATTTGTGTTTTTTTGATGGATGGCCAAAAATTGAATTTCATTGCTCAATATGACTATATGAGTGCATATTTTCTTTTTTAAAATCACAAGTAAAATCCAATATAAGATCACAGAGAATATTCATCCAACATTTATTTTTAAGGAAAGAGTTAAGTAGTAAATATACGCCTCAGATTTATAATGAAAAATAAAAGATTTCTAACGTTATATTTTACATAATTAGTTCTCTAACGTTTATTGCTAAAAATAAAGTTTTTTAACATTTACAAATTAAAGTAAATAGGTCTCTAACATTTATAAATTGAAAAAGAAGCCCCTTCGTGTAATTGTTGTTGATTCTCTATTAGACAAAAGAACTTATTTGCCCTAATTTTAAACGTTAAAAACTTGTGTATTTTTCAGGGTGTATGTTAACGGTGTTTTTAAAAATTTAATACTAAATGCAAAATGATCTGATTTGGGCTTTATTTGATGCAAAAGCCGTCTATTTCATAATGAAGGCCCATATATATTAATGAGTCATGAGCCCATCAATAAATTTCCCTATAAAATAATTAAATGGAGGAGTGAATGTCTTTACAGAAAAATCAAATCTCAATTATTTGAAATTAAAGAAAAAAAAGATTTAATCGTTTTTTGATTCAATCTGTAAAGTTAATGGTATCAATAAAAATTCTTTAGTTGTTCCTCAAAAAAAAAAAAAAAACCAAAAAAAAAATTCTTTAGTATTAAAATCAAAATCTATAATATATTGCAAATGTAATTTTCAATTTAAAATAAATATCAAAATGGAGGGGTAATTTTGTGATATAATCAAATTGAAGGTGTATATATATATATATATATATATATATGTATATATATATATAATTTTTTCTTTATCATCTTAATTTTTATTTTTTTAAATTGTGAACTTTCGCTAATTATAAAATATTTAATATGCATATCAAATTAAAGACATGGCAAAAGCTTTAATTTGATGTATTTTATGTAAATATTAGATTTAAAATGTAAAAGTTAGAGTGGATTTTTAAAATGGCCACTTTCATATTGTAAAAATAAAAAATGTCCACCAAAAATAAAAAACTTAAAAAATGTCCACTGTTACCAAAATACCCTTCACATTAAAAATTAAAAAAATGCCAACTTTACATCACCCCTTTAAAAAATCCCGCAATTCACAACCAATCGAAATCACAACCAGAATTTTTTGTTTGTGAATTCACAACCAGTCGAATTCACAATATAAATTTAATTCACAATAAGAATTTTTTGGTTGTGAATTCAAAACCAGTCGAATTCACAACGAAAATTTAATTCACAACCATAAACCCTAAACCCTATTGGTGTTTACGGAACCAACACCTAAATCTATAAAAGGAAACATAAAATTCTACCTAGTCGAGAAGGCTGGAAAGAGTAAAAATAGCTGATCGGGAACCTTGCACGAGAGAGAAAACAACTATTGTATTTGAAAATATGAGATAGCGTAAAAAATAATACACGAGCTCGGGCCCTATTTATAGATTTACAAGCAGAGGGGTAAAATAGTAAAAACATCTTCGGTGCATGCGTCATGCGTGATGGAAGGGTACAATGGTAATTCCGATAATACGCGGGAGACCTTCCCGCGCGTTTATTGGCTCCTCTGATGGAAATGTCTTCTCTGGCGAAGGCGTCTTCTCTGATGATGTTGACATCTCTGGCATGAAGGACTCCTCTGGTAAACACGTCGTCTCTGGTAAAGGCGTCTCCTCTGGCGATGGTGACTTTTCCGGCGCGGATGACTCCTCTGAAGAAGAGGGCTCCTCTGTCAAGAATGACTTCTCTGGTGCGGATGACTCTTCTGGAGAAGAGGGCTCCTCTGTCAAAAATGACCTCTCTGGTGCGGATGACTCCTCTGGCTAGAGTCATTCCTCTGATGGATGAAATCCTTCTGGTAAAAATGGTTCTTCCGACCCATACGGCTCCTCTGATGGGAGTGATTCCTCTGATTTGTACTCTCTCCCTACTCTGCATATATTGCTCCTCACCAACCACTCCCCCCTCTAGTCTGGTTGAACCGGGTATTCTTCGTGTTCAACCAGTGGTGTGTTATCAGCATCAACACTTTGTTGTTTTCCTTGACCCCTGTAAATCATAAAGACATAAGCATTTTGACATTATGAGATAATAAAAAGAAGCCCTATAAATTGTTCTCTGGCGTTTTTGTTACTCCCGCCCCCTGGTCTGGCTAGTTCACTCTGGAGAGGTGCAACTAGTCAGAGGACTCGCCCGCGTGGATGACGTCATCCGCATTAAATGTCTGCCCAGTCTACAGTATTTTCCCCGTACCCCGAGGTTACTTTTTAACCTTTGCGTCCTTTCGCCTTTCCGTAGAAATTCTCATCCGTTGATTTCTTCCGTATGCCACGTGCCGTTCATCCCGCGTGCTGGTGGTTACCCGCGTACAATCTTACTTAGCCGATTCGAACTCCCCTTTTTTCACTATTCTTCTTCTCCAAGTTTTCCAAGCGAATTTTCTGCATTTTCCGGCGATTTCCTCACTGTTCCGGCATTCTCCCACGACCCTTCCGCTCCAGGTTTTACCGTCCATCTTTCTCTGGTCTAGGTAACTCGCGTATCCTCTTCACTGCAATTTTGTGTTTAATCGTAGTGTAGTGGTATAACTGTTGGTGCTCTGATTGAGCGTGCTAGAAACCCTAGGGTTGGCATCTCCCATCATGGCCTGCACCTTCGCCCCTCAACCCTCTCGCTCGCCCTCTCCTTCTGCCCGAGACCCTTCATCTTCCTCCCCATCGCGGCAAGATCTTGAAAATCTTCCTTCCCCCTCTGTTTCTGACGAATCTCAAACTGCACCCCCTCCTTCTCCACCTAAGAAAAAAGGGAAAAAACCCCGCCAACCCCCCAAAAGTGTTCCTCCATCCCGCCTTAGTGTCGCGGAGGTGGAAAAATTGAAAAGCAAATGTAAGCGTCCTGAAGGTTTGAAGTTCGAGGCCTTCTCTAAGGATTCAACGCCTCCCGAGAGCCTTCACCATCACAAGTTGATAGTTGTTTGGAAAGCCCAGATAGAGGCTGGTTTAAGGCTCCCTCCCCCTACCTTGCTAGTTGACGTTTGTAATTACTTTCACATCCCCTTTTTTCAAGTCGCTCCTTCTGCTATCCGGAGGTTATATGCCTTCCATGTTTTGTGCCGGGCTAACGGTGTTGGGGACACCGCCAAGCTATTTTGTCAGACCCAGACCCTTCGCATGCAGGGCAGTCCCTTGTATAGTTTTGCCTCTCACCCTAAATATCCTACTACTTTTCTTTCCTCCCTGAATTCCTTGGATAAGGGCTTCCTGGAATATTATTGTTATGTGCGCACCCTTTTCGGCAACTGGCGCGATTATGGTGCTTCGGAGCTTAATGCTATGAATAAGGCCCAGCCTCTAGATTGTAGGTACCTGGCCGAGAACAATTCCTCTCTGGCATATAATGGTCTGTTTCCCCTGTATCCAGAGAGATCAATAGGTAAAAAATATACATTAGAAAACACATTAGCTTTTGTTACCCTGCTTTTAATGATGTGAAGTTTTGGTTTGCAGATATGTCTTGGAGATCGAAATGTGGGGACAATTTGCCTGACACCCCTTCTCTTGCTGGCAGCGGAGCACATGGTCCAAGCGGTTCTGCTTCCAGAACAAGTCCCTCGGAGCAGCCTGCTGGGTCCGAACTGATCCCCATTCCCCCTGTAGTTGAAATCCCAGAGGGGAATGTGGAAGCCTCGCGCCCCTTTGATACGGAGGAAGTTGATGCGGGGGCTCTTGTTCACAGAGGTAGGCACTCCAGTGCTGGTGACGCCGCTGGCACCCGTGAAGAAGATATCCAAGTCGTGGATATTACCGATGAGGTTCCTTCACCTGATTCGGCTCCCGATGCCACCCTTGCTGATCTTACGAAGAAGAGGAAGAGAGGTTCCCTGATCTCTGTGGGTGAGAAGGAGAGACAGGAGGGCCTAAAAAGGGCTGGCAAGTCCTCAGAGCCAGCGAGGAGGTCTGCTGGTGGTGTGAAGATTCTCCCTCCTGCTGGGGACAAAGGCAAAGGGCCAGCGAAAAAGTCAGCTGGTGGTTCCAAGGTTCTCCCCTCTGCCGGTGGAAAGGGTAAGGGCAAAGCTGTGGTGCCCTCGGCTGCTGAGTCAGAGGATCTTGTTCCTGGGCCCATTTCGAGTTTATCGGGTAAGGAATTAGTTAATGCGCTGCTAGCTCGTGTCCACTCGGAGGACCAGGAGAAAGTGGAGAATTTGTCTCGGGCGTCTCTGGCTACTCAGCTATGCCAGCTGGCTCTTCAGGTACCCTGCATATTATATCTTTGCCATAAAAAATTCGAGTTACTAACCTCTCTATTGTTCTGTTGGGCCCCCTTCTGTTTGCTTGCAGGTAGAGTCACGGTTATGGGGTGCCGTTAAGTGCATCCATGACTATGATATGGCAGAGAAGGAAAGAGAAAAAGAGCAGGTAGAGGTCGCCAAGCGCGATGATGTTGTTGCTGGAGTTGTGGAGCGCTTGAGCAAGGCTGAGGCGGAGGTTGTTGAGTTGAAAGCTAAATTAGCTCAGGTGGAGGTGGAGAGGGCGTCCTTGGCCTCCGAATTGTCGAGGGCCACAAAAGAGGGCCATGAATGCCTGGCCAGGTTCAAAGCTGGTTATGAAAGAGACTACGAGGAAGCCAGGCGGGGCTGGAAAAGGATACTTGTGGAAGCTCAGAACCGCGCGTTCGTCCTGGGGGCTCGAGATCAACGCCTGGAGTATTTCTTGTCTCCGCGGGGTCAACATTTCCTGGGGTTGATGCTGGAAGGCACTCTGGAGGCTTTCAAAAAGACTCCCGAATACTTGGAGGATTTTGGACCCCTCTTTGCTTATGTGATAGAGCAAACAGCTTCCAAGGCATTGGAGATGGCGGGGGCCACCCCAGAGCAACTTGCCACTTTGAATTTCAGAGCCCTGATGGATAACCTCCAGGATGAGGAGATAAATAAGCGGATGGGGATCCCTGCGCATTCTCCAGAGAAGCCAGAGTAGTGGTACCCAGTACTAGAGAAAGCCATTCCCTATTTTTCTCTTGGGATTGGATCTGACTCGCTGCCCTCTACTCCCGTGTATGCACCTGCGTTCTCTGCTTCCTTGGCGCGCTTTGTGAACCGGCTGCGGGATCCTTCTGGCGAGAGCTCCCGAACATTTTCCCAATTCGGCCTGGAGCCTCCCTTGCCCTCTGACTTAGCGGCTTCTGTCTTCACCGACTCTGCCTCTTCCCCCGCTGCGGTGGGACAGCTGTTCGACCTGTACCAAAATGAGGATCTGTATGTGCAAGAGGCTGCAAAGTTGTTGGATTTGGGAGTTCGTCTTCCTCAAGTGAAGGAAACTGGCCTGTTGCCCGTGTTCACAGAGAAAGCCGTTTCTGGCCGTGCTTCTGCCAGTGGTGTTCCTCCCCCAATTTCATCTGCCTCTGCTCCTGTCTCCTCTGCTGCCGCTCAAGCTGCTTCTGTTCCCCCCTCTTGATGTTCCCCCTTTTTCTCCTGACTTTATCAAAAGGAAAATTTTGTAACTCTTTAATTTGTACCAACTGAACACTTACCGCCGGTTTTTGATGTACATCTTTGCTTCTTGGGCATGCTTTAATGAAATTTCATTCCCATGTCCGCTTCTTTCGTCTCTGTTATTTGTGTTGTTTTCGCTGCTTGTTGAGGTGGGACTTATATTTCCGTCTTTCCCCTATTGATTTGAGTTGACTTGTTATGATTGTTGTTGATGCTTCTCTGATCCCCTCCCGTGGAGTTGCTTTAATTTCTGCTATGAGGATTCCATTGACTCTTCTAGCGAGAATTTTGATGACCCCTCTGGTGAGGATTGTGATGACTGCTCTGGCGAGGATCGTGATGACTCCTCTGTCGAGGATTGTGGTGATTCCTCTGTCGAGGATTGTGATGATTCCTCTGTCGAGGACGGTGATGACTCCTCTGGCGAGGATAGTGATGACTCCTCTGGGAAGGATTTCACCGGCTCCTCTGACGAGGATTTGGTTGATTCTTCTGGAAAGGATTTCACCGCTTCCTCTGATGAGGATTTGGTTGATTCCTCTGGAAAGGATTTCACCGCCTCCTCTGACGAGGATTTGGTTGATTCCTCTGGAAAGGATTTCACCGCCTCCTCTGACGAGGATTTGGTTGATTTCTTTGCTGGCGATTTCGTGCTTCCCATCCAAGCTGCTTCCCATCCGCGCTGCTTCCCATCCAAGCTGCTTCCCATTCAAGCTTGAGCACTCTGCGCGGAGCATGGAAGACCCGGAGGGTGCAACCAACTTTCGCGGCTTACGATTAAATAGTAACCCTCTGCGTGAAGCATGGAAGGCCCGGGTGGCACGACCAACTTTCACGGCTTACGATTAAATAGTAACCCTCTGCGTGGAGCATGGAAGGCCCGGATGGCACGACCAACTTTCACGGCTTACGATTAAATAGTAACCCCCTGCACGGAGCATGGAAAACCCGGGGGGTGCGACCAGCTTTCGTGACTTACGGTTAAGGACAACCTCTGTGCGGAGCATGGAGGACCCGGGGGGCGTAACCAACTTTCGCGGCTTACGATTATGTGCCACCTCTGCGCGGAGCATGGAAGGCCCGGATGGCACGACCAACTTTCGCGGCTTACGATTGAAAGAACACCCTGCACGGAGCGTGGAAAACCCGGGGGGTGCGACCAGCTTTCGTGGCTTACGGTTAAAGCAACCTCTGCGCGGAGCATGGAAAACCCGGGGGGTGCAACCAACTTTCGCGGCTTATGATTAAGTGCTATCTCTGCGCGGAGCATGGAGGGCCCGGATGGCACGACCAACTTTCGCGGCTTACGATTGAAAGAACACCCTGCACGGAGCGTGGGAAACCCGGGGGGTGCGACCAGCTTTCGTGGCTTACGGTTAAAGCAACCTCTGCGCGGAGCATGGAAAACCCGGGGGGTGCAACCAACTTTCGCGGCTTATGATTAAGTGCTATCTCTGCGCGGAGCATGGAGGGCCCGGGCGGCACAACCAACTTTTGCGGCTTACGATTGACAGGAACACCCTGCACGGAGCATGGAAAACCCGGGGGGTGTGACCAACTTTCGTGGCTTACAGTTAAAGCAACCTCTGCGCGGAGCATGGAAAACCCGGGGGGTGCAACCAACTTTCGCGGCTTACGATTAAGTGCTATCTCTGCGCGGAGCATGGAAGGCCCGAATGGCACGACCAACTTTCGCGGCTTACGATTGTCAGCAACCTCTGCGCGGAGCATGGAGGGCCCGAGTGGCACAACCAACTTTCGCGGCTTACGATTGTCAGCAACCTCTGCGCGGAGCATGGAGGGCCCGAGTGGCACAACCAACTTTCGCGGCTTACGATTGTCAGCAACCTCTGCGCGGAGCATGGAGGGCCCGGGTGGCACAACCAACTTTCGCGGCTTACGATTGTCAGCAACCTCTGCGCGGAGCATGGAGGGCCCGAGTGGCACAACCAACTTTCGCGGCTTACGATTGTCAGCAACCCTTCTGTTCTGGTTGAGCGTGACCCTTCTGCTCTGGTGGAGCGTAATTCCTCTGATTTGCCCTAGTCTTGCTGAGAAGCGATTTTTGAATTTAAAAATTGGGACCTACGGGTATACACCCTACTCCCCCCTCTGGTGACATGTGCAATACTCTGTTATGAACATGTTGGCCCAATTATTTCTTACTCCCTTCTCCGGCCCATAAGCTCATGCGGGCCCATTACCCCTTAGCCCATTTCTTAAGCCCAGAATCGCCTCTATATATATCCTCTTCCGATCCTTCAAACCCTGGATTCTGTTGATGTTTTGCCTCCCTAGATCGGTTGTAAGGCACTCAAGTAAGGGAATTTCCCCTCTAAACACTCACATCCCTGAGGGCTCCGCCTTTTCCCCTGTGCTTCTGGTGTAGATCTCTAACTTTGTGGTTGTAACGAGTGGAGTTCCCTTGCTTGAGTGTTTTATAGCCAGGCTTCTCAGATCTAGACGTTGATTTCCCAGATCTGGGCGTTGGGTTTCCGGATCTGAGCGTTGGTTCCTCAGATCTGGCCTTTGGTTTGTTCCTCCTCTGTATTCTTTCTTTTTGGCATTTTGACTTGTTGTTTTTCTTGGTATTATGCAGACACAAAGTGGAGTTGAAGTAGATCTGAGAGGTGAGCGTGTCCCAGCCACAAAGAAGAATTCGGAGTGTTGGATCATGGAAGAAGAGACGTCCATCCCTGATGCTTGCTTTCCCTTTGACCTGCTAAGAAGCAGTTTTTGTATTTGTTTCTCCCTTGTCCTGCTAAGAAGCAGTTTGCATTTTGAATTTAAAAATTGAGGATTATGGGTATACACCCTACTCCCCCCTCTGGTGACATGTGCAGTGCTCTGCACGAACATGTTAAGTAGCATATGTAATGTAAGAAAACAAGAATTGAAATAAACAAACACAACACCAGGGAATTCCCTAGAACCACATATCTGTTTTATTGATATTATGGCCCCGGACCTCGTTAAAACCCCTGTGGGGAAAAAGAGTATCCGGTCTACAAGTGATTACTCCTGCTAAGAAGCAGTTATACATAGAACTTTTTGAGTGTGTTTATATTCCATGGTCTGGGTAGAGCTCTGCCGTCTGAATCCGACAATATGTATGCACCGCCTCCCAAAACCTCTGTGACGATGTATGGCCCTTCCCAATTGGCTTCGAACTTACCCACCGCCTTTAATGCATCAGCTCGCTTGAGAACCAAATCTCCCTTCGACAATTTCCTCACTCTGACCCGTTTGTCATATCCCGCTTTGATAATGCCTTTGTACTTGGCCGCTCTGACACGGGCTTCCTCCCTCTGTGCCTCCACCAAGTCCAGCTCTGCTCGGCGGAGCTCCTCATTGTGCTCAGTGTCATACGTGGTAATCCGGTATGATTCTAGTCGTGCCTCTGCTGGTATCACCGCATTGGATCCATACACCAGTGTGAATGGTGCCTCCCCTGTCGCCGTTTTTGGACTAGTTCGGTAAGCCCAAAGAACGGTATCCAGCTCCTCCACCCACTTCCCTCTGCTCTGATTTAGCCTCTTCTTGATGCCCTCACATATGGTCCTATTAGCCAATTCCACTTGTCCATTTGCCTGTGGATGAGCCACCGAGACAAACCGCTGTGTGATATCCATTCGATCGCAGAAGTCCGCAACCCGTTGCCCTGTAAATTGAGTCCCATTATCAGACACGATGATGCGTGGCACTCCGAATCTGCAACAGATATTCCTCCAGATAAAACGTTCCACTGTAACCTCATCGATCTTGCTCACGGCCTCAGCTTCGACCCATTTGGAAAAGTAGTCCACTGCCACAATGAGAAAGCATTTCCCTCCAGGTGCTGTAGGCAGCTTCCCAACTATATCAATGCCCCATTTATCAAACGGACAAGCAGCGTACATTACACCCATGGGCTCCCCTGGTATGTTGATTTTCCCGGCATGCCGCTGGCAAGCTTCACACTTGCGGACAAACTCTCTGGCTTCCTGGTTGATGTGAGGCCAATAAAAACCTGCCCGAATGATCTTGCGTACAAGGTCTCGAAATCCGGTGTGCCCGCCGCAGCAACCTGCATGAATCTCTTTCAGAGCAAAGTTAGCTTCCTCTGGCGATAAACATTTTAGCAGAGGTTGAGTAAAAGATCTTTTGAAGAGTTGATCATTGATTAGGCAATAATTTTCATAGCGGGCCCTTTGGTTGGATTCTCTGCTTAGTCGTTCCCCTGTCTTCAGAAAGTGTATAATCGGAGCCCGCCAATCATCTCTGATTTCTACCGAGAACACCTGCGAAGTTTCCATCTCTCTGGTATCACAGAGTAAAATAATCTCGTCATTCCAAGTTTGCTCTACTGCGCTAGCCATGCGCGCCAGTAGGTCGGCTTTCGTGTTCTCCTCCCGAGAAATCTGTTCGAGCTTAAACTCCATGAATTTTTCTTTTATTTCGCTAATTTTGGTATGGTACGCCTTCATCCTCTGATCCTTGACACTGTAACTTCCCGAGAATTGTTGTGCAACCAACTGGGAGTCTGTCTTTATAATGACACACTCAGCTTTAAGCTCTGATAGGATATGAGCCCCTCTGACCACGGCCTCATACTCCGCCTCATTGTTAGATAACCGACAGGTGAATTTGATGGCGAACTGGTATGTCCCATAACCCGGCGAAGTAATATAAACCCCAATTCCACACCCTTCTTTTGTTACTGACCCATCCACACAAGCCACCCAGAACTCTGGTATGGGACGACGAGTTGTTTCTTGTATGAAGTCTGCCAATGCTTGCGCCTTGATCGCCGTTCGTGGCTCGTACTCTACGTCATATTCCCCTAGTTCCACAGCCCATTTAACCATTCTTCCCGACAAATCCGCGCGTCCCAAAACTTGTTTAAAAGGTAAAGACGTGCGTACCACCACTCGATGTGAAAGGAAATAAGGCCTCAGCTTTCTTGCCGTGATCATGACCGCCAGAGCAGCCTTTTCGATCTCTGTGTAGTTGAGCTCAGGGCCCTGAATAATTCTGCTGACAAAATAGATGGGTCTCTGATGACTTCCCTCCTCTCTGATTAGCACAGAGCTGATTGACTCCTCCCCCATAGCTATGTATAGATACAATGTTTCTCCCGGAACTGGCTTGGTCAGAGTTGGGAGTTTTGCTAGGTATACTTTAAGATCCTCAAACGCCGCTCGGCATTCCTCTGTCCACAGAAACTTGGTTCCCTTCCTCAACACTTTGAAAAACGGCATGCTTCGCTCTGCCGATCGCGATATAAACCTGCTCAAAGCAGTGATACGCCCATTCAGAGTCTGCACCTCCTTGATTCCTCTGGGCGGTGTCATTTCTAAAATAGCTTTGACCTTGTCGGCATTGACCTCAATCCCTGCTGGCGTGACTTTATACCCCAAGAATTTCCCTGTGGTGACCCCAAAAGTGCACTTGGCTGGGTTCAACATGAGTCTGTGATCTCTGACTACTGTGAAGATTTCTTCCAGATTCGACACATGGTCCTCTGCCCTGTTACTCCGTACGAGCATATCGTCTACGTATACTGAGATATTCTTAGCAAGCTGTTCTTTGAAAATTTTCTCCATCATCCGCTGATATGTGGCTCCTGCATTCTTCAGACCGAACGGCATACTCTTCCACCCATATACTCCACAACAGACGGCAAAGGCCGTTTTGGCGATGTCTCCCCTGTTCATCTTTACCTGATGATACCCTTGGTACGCATCCATCATGGATAATAAGGCACATCCTGAAGTGGAGTCCACCAATTGGTCAATCCTCGGCAGAGGATAGTGGTCCTTCGGACAAGCAGCGTTTAAATCTCGGAAGTCCACACACATCCTCCAGGTGTTTGTTTTCTTGGGTACCATCACTGCGTTTGAGATCCACTCTGGGTATTGCACTTCCACAATATGCCCAGCTTTCAATAGTTCATAGACCTGCTCTCTGATGGCAGCGTCCTTTTCAGCCCCAAAATTCCTTGTCCGTTGCTTTACCGGCTTGACCTTAGGGTCCACGTTGAGGCAATGCTCCGCCAACCCTCTATCGATTCCCTTCAAATCTGCGGTGCTGAAAGCGAACACATCCGCATTTCGTCGGAGACAACCAATGAGCTCTTCTCTGACTTGATCACTCATGGCCGATCCAATCTTAGTCTGGAAACCCTCTTTCCCTGGAAATAACTCTATCATATTGCAAACATCGCTAGTGGACACCAGCGCGGTTTTCTCTGTGGAGTCTCTGTCTTTTAATAAATCCGCCAACTCTTGGCGCTCCTCTGCTGGGGCATGCACCTCGCCCACTTTCCCCCTCTTCCGGGCGTTCGACCCCTCTGTCCATCTTTCCCTTTTCTGCCCCGCTGACTGTGTGAGCATTTGCACGTGGCATGCTTTTGATGTCGTCTGATCGCCACAAACTTCTCCCACTCTTCCACCCTCGATTGGAAACTTCATTTTTAGGTGAAACAAAGAGATAACCGCCTTGAACGCCGTCAAGGCGGGCCGGCCGAGTATGACATTGTACGAGGGTTTAGGCATATCCACCACTAAGAAACGTACCATCCTTGTTTTGTTGCCCGCCACTGTACTACCAAGAATCAACGGCAGCTCTACATACCCCAGGGGCATGACCATCTCTCCTCCAAACCCAAACAGAGGAGCATTTGTCGGCTCAACATGAGCGTTAATTCCCATATTTTGGAGACATTCCTTGTACAAGATGTTTACAGCGCTGCCCGAATCCACGAAAATACGGTGAATAATGCAGCCGGCAATGTCCGCCGTGATGACCAGCGCATCATCATGCGGATACATTAATGTGCGTATATCCTCTGCTCCAAAAGTGATTGCCGGCTCCTCTGCCGTGCTGGTGACTTCCATGACCCTTTTAGGATAATACCCTGTTTTGACTGCTCTGACGACTTGCTTTTTAGCCCTATTTGATGTGGGCATCCCGTTTTTCCCACAAATCATGTGAACTTCCCTTCTATACGGGGGGGGGGGGAGGAAGAGCTTGTCTGTCTGCCCCTTCTCTGCGATTATCCTGGTTATCATCGAGCCTGCGATCTCTGTTGTTGTTCCCCTGCTCTCGTCGCTGATCCCGGTTATTTCTTTGATCCCTCTGATCTCGCTGATCTCTCTGATCCCGCTGATCTCTCTGATCAGTCCTCCTCTGACCTTCATTTCCCCTGTCAATGAAGTGGTCGAGACATCCCTGGCGCACCAATAACTCCAATTGGTGCTTAAGGTGTCCACAATATTTCGTGTAATGCCCGAAGGAATTGTGATATTCACACAACTTATTGTTAGGCCCTTCCTGCGGCGGCCCAGTCCGGTAGGTCCCCGGTGCCCTAAAGAACGGCTGATCCTTTATCAGATGAAAAATTTCTTCTTGTGGTTTAATCAAGGGCGTGTATTCGGTAAACCGCGTTACTTCATTCACTGTGCGCTGTTGATTAGATGGCATTCCTCCCTGGGGTGGGAGTACCCTAGGAGGCAACCCTCTGAATGGGGCCCTATCTTGCTGTCTTTGTCGTTCGGGTGCTTCCTCAGCTTTCTTGACTCTGTGTTTCTCATTTTCCACCTTCCTCGCCATTTTGGCGTCCTCCAACTGTAGATAACCCGGCAGCCTTGCCATGATGTCATCAAAATCCCTTGCTGGTCGAATTTGTAATTCGTCAAAAAAGATCCCTAGCCTGAGTCCTCTGACATAGGCGCAGTTTTTAATTTGCGAATCTGCCTCTGGCACCTCCAGAGCGGCAAGGTTAAACCTTGCTGTGTACTCTCGAAGCGTTTCTCCCTGCTCCTGCTTAATATCCATCAGCGAAAGGGCTGACTTCCCTACCCTCCGTGAACTCGCGAACTGACGCAAAAAACGAGTCTGTAATTCTTCGAAAGAGTGAATGGAATTTGGGGGCAGCGTCCCAAACCATAACTGAGCTGGTCCAGTAAGGGTAGTGGAGAAGATCCGGCACTTGATGCCCTCCGTGTACATGTGCAACGTAACCAACCCTTCAAACCGATTGAGGTGTACCTCCGGATCGGTAGTGCCATCGTAATCCAGTGAGATGGGCTTGTAGCTTCTAGGTAAGGCATCTGCCAAAATATCGTCCGAGAAAGGACTGCGGTTGTTGATCGGGTGGAACCTCGATGTCTTAGCTCTCTTGTCCTCCTTATGCCTCCCCTGTTCCCTTCTGTCCCTGGGTACTTCATGAGCGTGGCGCTTGTGGACTCTATATTCATGTCTGCCAGAGGAATACTCCGGCTCTCTTTCCTCTGACCTCTCTGTGTAGCGCGATTTTTCCGATCGATGGGACTTCTCCACCCGGTGCGATTTTCCTGACCTTTGTTCCCTGTCCTCCCTTCGGGATTTCTCCCTCAGTGATTCCTCCAGATCCTGGAGTTGATGTTTCAGCTGAGACACTTGGTTTTTTAGCCGAGCTTTCTCCCTCGGTCTCTCTTCTTCGAACACCAAGGAGACGGATTGACTATCAGACTCGTCAACCCTCTCCTTTCTCACAACACTGTTGAGTCTGACCCGGCTCCCCTCTGGTCTTCTTTCCACTTCCCTGTCAGCAGGGTCCCCTTGCACTTCCAGAGGCATCGCAGCTTGTTTGTTGATTGCTAAAGCGTTTACCTCCTGAGCAGCGGGAGGTGGGGCCTCAGTGCCCTGCAAAGTAGCCGTTCCCACCAGTGGAGCTACAGTGGGAACAGTGGACAACATGGGAGTTCCTAGTGCCTGACGCACAGCGGAGTAGTGAAGCAGCGCCATCATCTGTTCCATCGACCCAAACGTGATCTGTCCCGCTCCAGACGCGGGAGTTAAGCATGGCATGTCAGATCCTGGAGTTACCAGAGCAGATCTCTGGAGGCTTGCATTCAACCCTGTCAACGGAGTGGCGGGGATAGCCTGAAACCCTGGTGGGGCAGTGAAGGTAGCATTGCCCTGTAGGCCAGGGAACAGTGAAGGTGGCACCTCAGTGGTGAGAGCAGCGGAGTCGAACTCCCTTTCTAGGTTGCGGTGAGCATCTGATGATCCCATGGTACCTACACATAAACAAAGTGAGAAACCATTCTAACGACGAAAGAATAAACCCCTTATTACCGATTGGAGTCCCAATGTAAGAAATCCAATAAGAAATCCCGGCTTCCGGTGCAGAGACCGTTAAAAAATTCCCTTCCAAGTAATTCTACACTCGGGGAAATAAACCCAGAGTATAGATTGAGAAAACAGAGCCCTCAATAAAACTTCAACAGATGCAAGATACCCAGAGATAAGTACAAACAGAGCAACCACCAAAAGATATGTTAGCCCGATTCATTAAACATGATAACAAAAAGAATTATGTAAAATACTACCATAATATGAAGATTAGTCAAGGAAAACATGGAGAACATGAATAACAGTTTCCCATAAATGAAGATCGTCCACAAAACAACAATATGAATCTCACCATAACTAAGACAAAGCGTTTAATTATCATATTACTGAGGTAAATCCCTTGCATCGACGACAATAAATACTCTTGAGATCGAAGACTAACCACAAAACCCATAGATCCACAGCAAGAAACCTCAATATATCAGGAACAGAACAGAACTTCCAATTCAACCATCGAAATCGAAGATCAACCACGAAAAACATGGAAAACGCCCATAAACCCCCTCCCTTAAACGAAAAACGTCTATAAGCCCCCGGCACAGAACTAACGTAACAAAAACAGATTATCACCCCCGATTCAGCGATATAAAGCGAGGATTAGTCACCAAAACATAGGAAGTAACGGTAATTATCAATTGCAAACAAAGAATACCCACAGATTAGCAACGCGAACCCGAGCACAACAGAAGCAAAGTATTAATCAGCGTATTATCGATGCAAACCCATGAATTAACAGTAATAACCACCCGCTTCACCGAAAACAAGATAAAACACGAAGATCGCCCACAATTATCGCACTAATACGCAAAACAACCACATACAAGCAACATAAACCCAAAATATCGGGGATCCGTAAGGAAACGACGAACACCATCGGAACAGAGCACCCAATTACAATATCCTCATGCAAAACATTAGATCGGTGAGGAAAACCTCAATTCTACAAGAGAACCCCTTATTCGCGGATAACTACCCCACACAAGCGGTAAACAAACGTAAATTTCCCCTGATTCATGTTTTACGCCCGTCGCCACCTTTCCCCATGCACCCAAAGCACAAATCAACGCAGAGCTCAGCAGATTAACCACATATTAAACCAGAAAACGCAATTAAACGATTAAACATAGCTGGATATCCAGATTATTCGGACCAATCGGTGCCAACGCCCGCAAATCCGATTGAATTCACAGATCTGCGTACGCCGGCGACCGTAATCTCACGTCTTAATTCAGTAGCTTTCCCACAGACAGCGCCAGTTGGTGTTTACGGAACCAACACCTAAATCTATAAAAGGAAACATAAAATTCTACCTAGTCGAGAAGGCTGGAAAGAGTAAAAATAGCAGATCGGGAACCTTGCACGAGAGAGAAAACAACTATTGTATTTGAAAATATGAGATAGCGTAAAAAATAATACACGAGCTCGGGCCCTATTTATAGATTTACAAGCAGAGGGGTAAAATAGTAAAAACATCTTCGGTGCATGCGTCATGCGTGATGGAAGGGTACAATGGTAATTCCGATAATACGCGGGAGACCTTCCCGCGCGTTTATTGGCTCCTCTGATGGAAATGTCTTCTCTGGCGAAGGCGTCTTCTCTGATGATGTTGACATCTCTGGCATGAAGGACTCCTCTGGTAAACACGTCGTCTCTGGTAAAGGCGTCTCCTCTGGCGATGGTGACTTTTCCGGCGCGGATGACTCCTCTGAAGAAGAGGGCTCCTCTGTCAAGAATGACTTCTCTGGTGCGGATGACTCTTCTGGAGAAGAGGGCTCCTCTGTCAAAAATGACCTCTCTGGTGCGGATGACTCCTCTGGCTAGAGTCATTCCTCTGATGGATGAAATCCTTCTGGTAAAAATGGTTCTTCCGACCCATACGGCTCCTCTGATGGGAGTGATTCCTCTGATTTGTACTCTCTCCCTACTCTGCATATATTGCTCCTCACCACCTATCTAAACCCTAAACCCTAAACTGACTCTAAACCATAAACCCTAAACCCTGAACCTTAAACAATCGAACTCACAACAAGAATTTTTTTATTGTGAATTCACAAGCCTAAGCTCACTCTAAATCCTAAACCCTAAATCCACTCTAAACCCTAAACCCTAAACCGTAAACCCACTCTAAACCCTAAACCCTAAAACCTAAACCCTAAATCCTAAACCATAAAACCTAAACCCTAGTTGTGAACTGAAACAGTAAATTCACAACTGAACTAAACTGAAACCCTAAACCCTAGTTGTGAATTATTACGATTGTGAATTCACAACTGAACTGAAACAATAAATTCAGAACTGAACTGAATTGAAACCCTAAACCCTAGTTGTGAATTATTACGATTGTGAATTCACAACTGAACTGAAACAGTAAATTCACAATTGAACTGAACTGAAACCCTAAACCCTAGTTGTGAATTATTACGATTGTGAATTCACAACTGAACTGAAATAGTAAATTCACAACTGAACTGAACTGAAACCCTAAACCTAAACCCTAGTTGTGAATTCACAACTGAACTGAAACAGTAAATTCACAATGAACTTAATCAGTAAATTCACAACTGAACTGAACTGAAACCCTAAACTCTAAACCCTAAACCATAAACCCTAGTTGTGAATTATTACGATTGTGAATTCACAACTGAACTGAACTGAAACACTAAACTCTAAACCTAAACCCTAATTGTGAATTATTACAATTGTGAATTCACAAACTGAACTGAAACAGTAAATTCACAACTGAAATGAACTGAAACCCTAAACCTAAACCTAAACCCTAGTTGTGAATTATTACGATTGTGAATTCACAACTGAACTGAAACAGTAAATTCACAATTGAACCGAAACATTAAACCCTAGTTGTGAACCCTAAACCCTAAAATTTAATTCACAATCAAAAAATTTTGGATGTGAATTAACAACCAGTCGAATTCACAACCAGAATTTATTTTAGTTGTGAATTCAAGTAGTTGTGAATTTGAGTTTTTAAAATTTGAATTCACAACTAAAATTAGAATTTATTTTGGTTGTGAATTCGAATTTTAGTTGTGAATTCATAAATCTGGTTGTGAATTCAAGAATATTAAGTTGTGAATTAATAGATGTGATCGTGAACTCAAGAACATTAAGTTATGAATTTATAAATCTGATTATGAATTTAAGAACATCAAGTTGTGAATTCAAAAACATCAAGATGTGAATTCATACATTTAGTCGTGAATTTAAGAAATTGCCAATAAATCGGAGTTATTCAGAAAATCAACACATTAACATCAACATATGAATGTAAATACGCTTCCTTCACAGTATGAAAAAATCATTTAAAAAATCAAACAAATTAACTAAACAATTACACTTATAGTTCAGCTTCAAACAATTCGCCCAATGGCTTCTCACTAAGAGGATCCATCAAATCAACAAAACTCCTCACTAAAATCACCAATTCACCCAATTCGCCCAAATCTCAGTAGATCAACTTCTATTTCGCCCAAATCTCAGTATGTAAGAGAGGATCCATTTTTTTCGGCGAAGAAGTCGGCGTTGAAGCTTGTATCAGAGCTCTGCTCGTGGTATCAATTTCAACAACTAGTAATCAACTGATCAATCAAATTTGATGCGACAAGAAAAGAAAGTATACTACTTTTTAGCGGTGGAGAAAAATTATTAACAACGATAGTAATATGTGTACTAATTTGAAATGTTTTGAGTATAAAATGTTAGTTTTGGATGAGATATATATGTAATTAACCTGGTCTTGCAAGCGAGTGATATTGGTGTTCCACCAGAGGTGTCCGCCGACGATGGCGACGATGACGACCTGCGCTATTTGGAAGGTGGAAATGCTCGTGTCGTCGCTCCTTCATCCCTCTCACCAACAGACTGAGAACTGCGTCCACCAACTGTTCGACCATTTATTTACCTTCTTATCATTCATCATTGAGGAATCATTGCCACCGTCGTCCAGGCCAAGCTCCGCCTTCACGCCCTCTAACAAATTCGCTGCGTACGCCGCCGCCAGCTAGATCTCTCTCGTCTTCTAACAGTTCGGCGATGGACTCCTCGGCTCCGATATATCAGTGAGGAAGGCAGGGTCCGAGAATTCTCCGGCGATCCCGCGATGCTTCATCGTCGGATCTCCGATTGAAGCGTGGGGAACCTCCAATCGCCGCGTCTTCTTCAACCCCTTGACTAATAATCACCACCGCCTGACCCTCCCGGAAGCCTCCCACAACCGCCGCCGCGCCGGATCGTCGCTCGGTTGACTGGTGAAATTGAGAGTGGAGAGAGAGATGAAAGAGAGAAGAGAATGTGAAAGCAGGGAGAGAATACGTAGGGAGAGAAAAAGGAGAGAGAGAATGAGAGAAAAATTGTTAATTTTTATGTTTTTAATGTTAAGGGTATTTCCGTCTTTTCAATTAACAAGTGGACAGTTTTTATTATTTTTATCTTAGTGGACAATTTTTATCTTTACAATATGAAAGTGGATAGTTTTATATATTTACTCTAAAAGTTATAGTTATTCAAAGATTAAAACTTAAACAAATTCATTGTCATCTCTTTATTTTTTTCCGAATAAATCTATTTTTCAATTATCTTTTATTTTAACTTTTTCTTTTTGTTTTTTCATAACATCAGTTTTTATTATTGTGAAATATTCTTTTCTTTTTATTATTTATTTATATTCAGCTGAAATATATTAAGATAAATTATACCATGTTTTTATTATATTTATAACTTTTTATATAACAATTAAGTTGGTATCAATTTATTTATATATATATATATATATATATATATATATATATATATATCATGCATTGTACGGTGCAAATGCTAAAAAAAATGCTAACGTGAAACTGAACATGATTGACGCTCACGAAATACGTTTTAGAAGGTGAACGATATATTCTTGTAGGGCGTACAGTTCATCGTGATTAAATAGACACGAGATTATTTTAAATTAAATTAACTCAATTATTTTATCATATGAGAAGTCAAGACTTAGACAAGACTAATCCAATGCAACATTATATGGAGATTATATATCAAATCAAATCGATCCAAATAAACACCATATCATAAATTAAGTCATATCTAAGAGCATCCACATTGGTTGCCTCAAGCATTGACTCATCCATGATTTGGGACCACTTATCAGCAAGTGTTGCATTGACTTGACTCATCCTCGTGACTCAATAGAATTAGTTTTGATATTTGACCTTTTCATTTAATTTAAATGACATAAATTTAAATGACAAATTTAAATAACATAATTCTTAAAATTAAAATTACATTATTAAAATACGAAAATTTAAATTACATAAATTTAAAATACATGAAATTAAAAAAAGAAAATCAAACATCCCTGACTCTTTGTCTCGCTAGGATCGCAGCCACCCGTTGCTCGTGTGTCATTCTCGACGTATCCATGAATAAAATTTTGTCGCCTTATATCTCTAGCTTGAGCCAATTCCTTGTCTTGTATGAGTTTGGCGAGATTTGTGCGCGACTCGCCCATGAATTCCACGTACTCGGGAGGAGGGATCGAGCCTTCTGATGTTTTGCTCTTTGCCTTCACCTTCGCCGCCTTGTTATCTATTGGCCGGGAAGAAGAAATTTCTTTGCCTGAGGTAGAGGTAGTGAAATTGTCGCCCTCCAACGTCTTTGTTCTCTTAGAAGAATGAACGTCGCCTTTGAGGTACAAGGACTTGAACTTCTGGTTTGCTCGGAGAATTCTCCACGCGTTCCATCACTTGAATGGAACGTCATTGTTGTCCGATGTGTATAGCTTTTGCGTCTTTTTTCAGATGATTTTTGTGTGAAAATAATGTAGGAATAGATAGATAGAAGGAAAAGAGAAAAAATAAAATAAAAAATGAAGTAGCCATTGAGAGGAGAAGAAAAAAATAATCGACTAAAATTGCAATTGCAATTCGACTTTAAACATTTTTTTTAATGAGCGCGTGCTACATGTCATTTATAAGTGAAAACGAGCTTGACTCATTTCATCGAGTCAAGCCTCGAGTCAAGGCAGCCCGCATCGGTCGACTCATCCACTTGATTGACTCGAGTCACTCATCGAATAAGTTGATGTGGATGCTCTAATCCGTTTCTATCTTTCAAATAACTTCCTACGATTGAGAAGCATGAAAAGATGAAAAATAAAGATAAATAAACTATCACAACTAGGAAGCAAGCAGAAGCAATACAAGGCAGCAATCACAAGCCACACAGGGCCACAAATAGAAGCCACACAGGGCCATAATATAAGGCACAACTAGGCAGCAAGCAGAAGCAACGCAAGGCAGCAATCAGAAGCCACACAGGGCCACAAATATAAGGCACAACTGGCAGCAAACATAAGCAACACAAGGTAACAAGCAGATGCCACACAAGGCCACAACTACACAATAGAAGCAGGTAATTACATCTCATGCAAGAATCATAGATGTTAGAATCAATTTTCCACTAAGTGAGCATGTTTTTCATCACTTCAAAACCGAAAGTAACCCTATCTCCCTTAGTACATTCACATGCAAATATAGGTCAAAGTAAAAGGTGAGATCTCCTCCGCAAATCCTGTAGATAAAGAAGAACTCCTTTGACCTTGTTCATCCATGAGAAGCTGAGATGCGGCGTGGTAGAAATGCGGCGGACAGTAGAGAGATTCCGGTGGCAGGGAGATGAGAGAATTGATCGGAGCATTATGGTTAATGTTGAATATACATTGATCCAGTTTGAATGAAACAGAGACATCCCAATCCACTCCGTTATGACACCACGATAAGCACTCTTGACGCTTCTCTACACCGAGGAAATCAAGCAACATCAATTCAGCACAATAAAGTAGTTAAAAGAGAAGCTAGTTTGCCACAACCCCATTGTGTCATTTAATCAAACACCTGGTCCGCGTTTAAGCCATCAGCTTCAAATTGCAAAGTAAGGAAGCACCCACCTCATTCTTCCGGCATTGGAGGCCCCGCGTCGACCCGAAAACATTATAGGAACTGGAAAAGCTGCATTTGAAAGGAGTGGTGAAAGCCGCTGCGGCAGCCATATTTGAGATGGCGACCAGCTCTAGTGTGGGAATGTTTTACTGTTTTGCCTCACCGGGGAGAGCATTCAGGGGCGGTGGTGAGGGATGTGTTGTTAGTTGTAGGCGGAGGAGATTGGGATGCCGTCGAGCTCAGGGGCAGAGCGGCGTATTTTCCAGCGAGTATCCGGTGAGCTTGAGGAAGAAGAAGGTGTGGGTCCCACAACCAATAAAATAAAAAAATAAAATAGTTAACAGAGTTAACTCCCCGTTAAGTCGGAGGG
>NC_080387.1:32995772-33063916 GCF_028751815.1 Salvia miltiorrhiza
TTCGTTGCTTGCAGGGCGGAGATGATCATTTTTCTTCTTCCCATACTAATTCTGTGGAAATGTGACGGCTCCCTTCCTGGGGGTCGAAACGATATCCGTCTTTCGTTACAAAGGATGGTGGCATAGTTCTCGACTAGCCAGTCCATTCCTAGGATTATGTCCACATCTCCCATCGGTATAACATAGGAGTTGTTCACTACAATCTTGAGTGACCCTATGTTCAGTTCTAGGTTCAAGCACACATGATCTACTGTCGTCATCCCTCCTATAGGTGATGATATACTCAACTCCTGGTCAGCTCTTTCCATTTTAAGTTTTAATGTGTCAACACATGTACTTGAAATGAAAGTATGCGATGCGCCCGTATCAAATAGAAGTACAACAGGAGTATTGAGTAGCATGCCCATACCTGCCAGGTTTCCCTGGTTGTTCTCGGGCTGTTTCTGCCTCATAGCATAGACTCTAGCATGACGAGGCTTTTCATGTTGTTTCTGTTGTCGCTGCTGTTGTTGGCGGGCCTGTTGCTGATACGGTTGTTGAGGTTGTGGTTGGTACTGTAGCTGTTGGTGCTGCTGTGGCTGCTGATACTGTGGTTGCTGCCTTGGGTATGGTTGGGGCAGAGCTTGGATTGCTCGCAGATGCGGAGCCTGGATAGGTGGGTTTGGCCTTAAACTCGTTCCATGTTGCTTATTCGGGCACCGATTTGCATAGTGCCCCTTCTGGTTGCAGATATAGCAACTATCACTGCCGGCCTTACAAATTCCCATATGACTTTTGTTACATTTGGGACAATGTGAGGCTCTTTGTTGGTTATTTCCCATCTGTTTCGGTGCGCTCTGGCTTCCATAGCCCTGTGACTGGAAGACCCGTCCCTGCCATGGCCTCTTCTCGCCTTGGTTCGGGTTACTGTTGTCCCATCTCCTCTTCCCTTTAAAATTTTGATTATGATTTTGATCATGTGAAGGTGCTGGCGCAGGTACAGTTGCAGGTCTTTCTCCTGGCATGGCTGCTTCAATGTCTAACGCTCGGCTGAGCGACTCAGTGTAAGACAATCCTCCGTGGCTTGCCAAAGCCATCCTAATCTCGTGCCTCAGTCCGGCACAAAACTTTTCAGCCATCTTCTCATCTGTGTCAACTTGTTCCGGCGCATATCTAGACATATCGCAGAACATCCTGTCGTATTGAGTTACTGACATCTTCCCTTGCTTTAGATTGTAAAATTCAGCTTCCTTCTTCTTGCGGTAGCTCTTGGGTATATACTTGTCATATATACCGGCTTTGAATTGTTCCCAAGTCAGGTTTTCTAACTGCTCTGCTGTCATCGTTTTCATCCTTGCTTCCCACCAGAAATCAGCTGACCCAGTCAACTGAAAGGACATACAAGTCAAACGTTCTTGGTCGGTGCAACGCAGGAAGTTGAAAATGCGTTCAATAGCGCGGACCCAAGTTTCAGCTTCTGCCGGGTCTCCTGTCCCGTTGAAGGTAGGTGGGTTCTGTCGCAAGAATAATTCCTCAATCCATCGTTCTGGCTGAACAGGTGGTTGAACTATTTCTGGTTCTGGCCCTGTTTCTGGGCCTCTTCTTTCATTTCGGGGAATCCTGCCCCCTCCTCTTGGTCGTCCTCGTTTTGGCGGCATTCTATTAGGTCAAAACACAAGTTGTCAACGCATTAAAATGCAATAAGGACATACTATCATTTCTATAGTTACTCCTTAACTCATCGAGTTCTGCTCCTGCTAAAACTTAAGCGAACATATAATTAAAACATAGCGGGATGACTTGCCGCGAAAGACCAATAAGGTCACCATATATAACATAGGGAAAATTGCCTCAATGAGGACTTTACATCGTCATAAAAGTCTAGATTCAAAGACCTATCTAAGTACCACATACCTAACGAAGCCATCACAAAACGTACTCAATCACGGAACGCCCCAAGGTTTCGCGTCTCCGTACTAATACTAGTCAAAATAACTAAGCCAACATAGGGGCATACAAAAGCATCGAAATGATCATCGTTTTCGAAATACACAAATAACATCCTACTAAATGCACAAGAGATTGTCTGTATGCATTACGTGCTTGACCCTTGGGTTGAAGCATACATGTTTGACTGATTTAATCTGATGAGTATCTGTTTGTCCTTGGGTCACAGAAAATCTACCAACAGCTAGTAGATCGCAATGATTCAAATCACAAATGGCAATTAGACAAAGTGTTTCAATAATTTGCCAAACAATTGAAAATGAATAACCATAGGGTAGAAATGAATTAACTGAAAGGTCGAAACGAAATGACCTAATAGTCTGAACCCGTTTGGCTTTTCAGATGAAGGTTTAAAATATATAGGTTTAAAGACCTATATATGACGACTACTGAGATTTTGGCCATGTGGACTGGCCAGGTCCGACACAACTACTTCTCAGTCACTCGGAAATACTTTTCCGAACTTGGCAACTCTTGTTCCTTGGCTGCAAAAGGTATATTTGGTCTAAAATCACCACTTTCTTCTTAATATCTTGAAAATGTCATTGAGAATATTCTAGAGCTTCTCAAACTTGGAGTCTGACTCCTAGTTTAATGCAATCCTTAAACATCTTCTATAGGCTAAATAAGGTAGGTTCGACCTTACTCAACAATGTTCTTCTATATGATCTTAATGTAGTACTTCTAGTACTTAGTGTCCCTTCACATAGCGCTTGAAATGCAACCATATAATTTGAAGCATTCTTCCGTGTTATTGTAAAAGACCTTCTGAATCATCACGCATTCAATAAGGTAATAGCTTTTGCTCATCTGAGCACCTTTATAGGGTATGTGTCACCATGTATAATGCTAAGTCATGGAATGACCTTAGTCAATGCTCTCATTACGGCTACCAGACTAAATGCATAATTCAAGACGTTCTAACTGAGGCGATGTCCTCGATAGATTAAGGTATATATATACTTATATTGAGTATATCCTTAGGGTCTCATTAGAATCTTAATTCATTTGTTCCAGCATTGATCCACTGTCGGCGCTTCTAGTTATTATTAAACTCTAAACCATCTTCGAGAACTTCTCTCGTCTTATACACTTGCGTAAACTTTTATGATCAATCATAATGGTTGATAACTGCTAGTACCCATATCACATCTCGTCTTTCCAATTCGTAGTAGGTGATCGTAATCAATAGGGATTCTCAGTCATGTCCTTATCTATTGCGATAGGTACTGTAAGTAGAATGGTTCCGAATATCTGAAACTATAAGCTGATAGCTTTAATCGTAATATTATAACATCATATACAAAGCATTTTGACCCCTCGTAAGTCTAACTCTGAAGTTCATACATGAATCATGAAGGTTATCCTCAAGCCATAGCTAGTGATAATCGAGGCTAGAAGCGAGTCTCAGCTTATTAGGGATTAGCTAACTGATTACATCAGTTGCACTCATCACTTATAAGCAATATTGTACTTAAACTATCATCGAAGGCAATAGTCGATTAGGTGCTCCGTCTTGCGTGAACAACCTGAATGAAGAACTATGCCTGCTTCAGTGATTCGTGCGTGGCACTCTGCTTGCACTGCTTTCATTGGATTCTCTTCCTCTTTCTTAGCTCTTCACCATGGCTATAGTGAAATATGACTGAGTTCCTAGCTTCTATTGTTCTTTTCGTAACAGTGATCATGCATTCTTAACGCATCTAAGTTCATTGAGATATCTAATCAATCAATAATGCATAAACTTGAATGTAAGCATCAGTACATTCATATAAAACGTGAACTTCTCAATGTTTTAAATCATTACCACCTTCTTTCTTGCTGAGCATGACGATGTGATGAAGTGATGAGCTTTGGCTGACTGACTCATATATACTAGTGATCATACTAGAAAAATGGGCTAACTCTAGGGTTCAGAGCAAATGAACTGCTCTGATACCACTCTGTCACGACCGGTCCTAATTAAGGATAATTAAGCCGGGAAATCGTGGCTAATGGAGGGAGATTAGAAGCGGGGTAGAAAGGGGAATAATCAAACAAGAAAGGATCGTATTTCATCATTGTTAACAACATAGATATCTATAATATAACAGAGTTTTTGTCGTATAGACTCAAATAACTAACAAGTTCGGATAACTCCGACTTATCCAAAATAACATAAAACTTCTGAGTACGCAGCGGAATAAGGTTCTGATTACATGTATGAAGACATGTAACCCTAGAGTTCATTAATACATAATAAGACAAAAGAGTCCCGCTCGTCACTTCATCACCATCGGCAGCTGCTCAACCTGCACATTTAGAAATATATGCAGGGCTGAGTACAAAAGTACTCAGTGGGCACATATGCCTACTATGAAATATAACATGCTTCGTAAAGTTGTAAATTGTCATGCCATCATAAACAGTACAGCAAGGGAGTTTTTCTCTAAAAAGGCCCAAGCTTACTAAATTCATTTGTGATTCTTAAAGTTCGTCTGCAGACTAAGTTCTCTTGTAATCTATCATATCTGGAACTGTGTGCCGGAGAGGTGGCCACCTCTCACGGTCACTTGACCGGCCAACCCGCTAGATGACTCACGGTCACTGGTGTACACTAGCCCTGGCAGGATAGCTATCAACTGCTCAAGACCCGAATTCGATTACATGATAAAAGTCACATCAGATAGATATCATACTGAAATTTAAATATTTTATGGCAAGACAATATTTGAAATAACTTCAATTAATTTAATCATGAAATAACTTGCTTGAACGTAATATTTAAACTCATTTGATATATATGAAAGTAATGCCCACCTGATAGCAAAGCTTTGCTACAGATTAGTGACTCCTTGACGAGCTCTTATTCTTGCGCTCGACCTTTAATCCGAGAAAATAACGTAAGACTTTAAATCGAGGGAAAATTCTCAATTAAATGAGAATGCGTAATTAAACTATGCATGAATCTCGTATGCATGAACTATTATTCTGAGATAATAATCAGGGAATTTCTATTGTTAATCCAGGCTATCGGATTTAAACAAAAGCTAAGTCTCGTCTCATGAAGCCGGATAATTAACAAAAATTAATCCGTTCTCTTCGGGGTGTTCTAATCCGTCAATTAAATAAACCCCGCTCCTCGTAGTCAATAGAAAATAAATACTTCAACTTATTCGCTTTATAATCTCATAATTAATCGGGCTTAATAAATAAGAACAAGTAATGTTATAAAATAAAAAAATAAAATAAAATAAAAAGGCTCAACATAAGGCACATAAGAATCACAATCAAACATCATCAAAACATGCTCTGCTTTTACACTGACTCAACTTCAAAATTTAATCTGTTCTGACTCCGACATCTCCTGGACTCGAGACTCATACCGAAAGAAAGATCTTCGAGTCTAGTTTCATATAAAAAAAAATAGAGTCGAAAACTCCAAGTGGTTTGAGAGATATGACGTTTTTACCACGATCTACCATGTTCGGCAGTTTTGAACAATCGAAAACTTGTATTTTTGAAAAATAGCAAACGTTGTCAAACTGGGCTCAACTTTGGTGGATATCTAAATAACACAATAAGGTTAATACCATAAAAATTTGGAAAGCTAGATCACCCAGGAAGCTACTGAAATAAATGACTCTTTTCTCTGTTCTCTGAAATTCTCAGTAGTAATGTGCAGTTTAGGTTTTACATTTTAAAGAAGTATCATACGAAGTTGGAATGACTTGAAATTTTACCAGGGTACTCAAGACTCATGTAGGGACTTGCTATAAAATTTTCAAAGCTGTTAGACATCGACAAACCGTCGATCACAGTAGGTCAGTAGGCCTACGAAATTCATATTTATAAGTCCTTAAAAATAATTTATATAAATCAAGAAATAATTGTTTAATCCCAAAAATATTCATTAAAAGTCCATCCTAATTTAAATAAAGAACGGACCTCATTTAAAATAAATAGTCCCAAACTTGTTACGCACATATACTAAATCTTTCACGAAACATCCTTTAAAATAAACTTTGATACATAGAAAATAATTCAACAACTTGAGCTCTTAAGGGGTTGTTTTACAACAGACACCAAATCTACCTCGGATCTCCAAATGAGGCTCCAAAAGACATTCTGGAAACTAGACATTTCAAGGATCATTCTCCAATTTGAATCGAATGAAAAACAATTCAAACGAGCAAGATATGCCCTCTCAAAGATGGGTATTTAACAAGCAAAAATCTGTAAATTTCATATTTCCAGATTACAACCAAGTCAGTGGGCTTTCTTTAAAAATTCATATCTCCATTTACAAAACT
Source organism: Salvia miltiorrhiza (assembly GCF_028751815.1). Lineage (NCBI taxonomy): Eukaryota > Viridiplantae > Streptophyta > Magnoliopsida > Lamiales > Lamiaceae > Salvia > Salvia miltiorrhiza. The sequence goes on from NC_080387.1 coordinate 33,002,051, forward strand.
CCACTGGGAACCCCAAAGGTCAATCTGGAAACTAGGGAGAGATCATAACACTCTCCAGTTGGATTTACTCTAAGAACCTTCATGGTTTAGAAGATATGACTATCTAAAGTTCAGTGCACAAAAAGAGTTCAAGTTTGGCAGATTCAGAACATAAATCGGAAAAAACCACTTTAAGCTTCACCAAAAATTCTAAAACTGAACAAGTAAGTTCCCAACATGTCAGTGAATATTCAGTAGAAAGATAGGCTTGAGAATCAAATATTTAAGTCGGCCTTTTCCATCTCAAAGTCGTAGGTTTGTAAAATCTACTGGATGGTACATGGAATAAGAACTAGATTTCAAGAATTTATACCGGTTGTTTCCCTTACTCAAAAATGGTGAGGCCGATGTCAAAAGAAAGATACGGGAGTCTAGAGTGACATATTCAAGTTTCAAAGGTTTTCACCGAGTGAAACTTTACTTATGATCTCCCAAAGATTGTTTACCAAAAATGTATTCCAGATGGGCAGTGATGTTTACAAATTCATAAATAAATCATGCGAGCTCTAAATATTCTGAAATTTTACCAAAATATAGAAAATGTATGAAAGATGATACACAATTAATTTGGGAATTTTTGGGAACCGTTTGGATGGCTGGAATCGCCTTGCAAAACACTGCCGGAGCAGTGTGCTTATGGCAGATTCGCTGCCTTACCTCATGCACGGTTTTTCACCCAATAAACTCTAGCTTCGAGTGTTGGGGTACTACTGGACTGGAGCAGCTTGAAATCTTGGCAAAGTAGTTAAGCCAAGTCTTCCTTCTCTTTGTGATTGCTGGTGCGAAATGGAAGGAATGGGTGAAGTGTTGGAGTTGATGGGGAGCAAAGGTAGTGGAGATGGTGGGGAGCATAGGGTAGTGGAGTTGATGGAGTGGGGAACAAAATTAATGGAAAGAAAAAGAGAAGAAAAAGAAGGGAAAAAAAAATGTAGAGGAGAATTATTGATGTATTTTCTCTGTCTCGGTGATTCTGTAACTGTAAGATGGATCGTGTGCTCGTATATGCTTGATACTGTTTATTTAAATAAATCTCGTATTTCGACATGTGATTTCTCACTAAAACCGATAAATTATAAAATGAATCTAAATTAAATCCGTAGATTTAATTCGTTCGTTGTTCTGATATCTAAATTAAATCCGCAGATTTAATTAACTTCCTGAGTCGGAAATAATTCACGATCTGAGTAAAATAAAATCAAATTTCATCTCGCTTAAATAAATAACGTGACTTTGCTAAGTCAGTTATAACTCTGAAATAATATCATTAACTGCTTTAACAATATAAATTCAGGATCATAAGCTGAATTCATATTAGGATAAAAACCGTTTTCATTCACTGATGAACAAAAATAAACACTCATTACTGGATTTAAAATATATAAAAGAGCGGGTCACTACACAGAGAGAGAGGGCCGCAGGACAAAGGGAGGCGGCGGCGGCTCATCGCTGCTGTCCGTCCGGCGGTGGTGGTGGTCTGCCACTGACCGAGGAGAGAGAGAGAGATTGCGAGGGAGGTCAGCGGTGGCCTATTAGCTGCTGCTGCTTGCCGGTTGGACGGAGAGAAGGGTTAGGCGAGAGGGAGACAGAGGAGGTGGCGATGGCGTCGGCCGCGGCTGCTGTTGTCACCGACAGTCGCTGATGGCGACGACTTCGCCGGAGGAAGGAGGCGGTGGATGGGTAGGCAGGAGCTTAGGGCTTTTGACGATTTTGGGGATTTAGGATTTGTGGATTTGGGGGTTTGGGGGTTTGGCGAATTGAGGGAGAAGGGAGAAAGATAGAGAGAGATGAGTGCGGCGGTGGTACGCCGGCGACGCGCCGGCGGAATTGTAGGCGGCGGCGGCGACGTCAGATGAGAGGAAGGGAGAGAGAGTGGCGAGAAGGAGAGAGGGAGCCGATGAGAGTGGTGAGAGAGAGAGTATTGAGGTGAATTGAAGAGAAGGGTTAGGTGTTGGGCTCTGTCATGGGCCAAATTATTTCTCTGCTGGGCCGAGTTTTATTTTAATGTGTTGGGCTGTGTTCTTTTATTTGCCAGGCCTGACTTTTATTAAATATTTGGACTGCAGATTTTAAAAAGGGATTGGGCCTTAACTATTAGAATTTTATTAAAATGAGCTACACTACTTGTTTAATTGGACTATCATTAGTTTGATTAATTGTTTAAAGGTAATATGCATAATAATATTATATTATTATTATTTGTATATTTTAAGTAATTTCATATGTATGATTAAAGTATGAAATGAGCTATGCATTTGCATCATGATTTAAATTGGTTTTCATTAAATCCAATTATTAAAGAAAGACGAGTAAGAATATTGTTGGTGTTCTTAACTCAAGAGAAATGTTTTCAATTATTTATTCATTAAATTTTGAAAACCCGGCTAAGTGAATCATAGAATATTAAGCACTACACCATGACTTAAGATTAGATTCAAGGAGACCTATTAAGAATAGAATTTCTTGTAGGCTTTATGAACCAAGGGGATTAGCGCTGCTTTCCCAAGACGAGATTATGTGATTATGATCTTCAGGCTTTGCCTATCCAGGTGGGCTTACTTTCCAAATGTATAAAGTATGATTGAGTTATTAAGCTCTAAATGTTTCAATGAAATGCAAATTGTTTATTCTATTAAATGCAAACTGTTTATCCAATAAAATATTTTGTGCACTCTGCTCCGTTTAAGGCTCGCAACAATGAATCGATCGAGGTTCTCTCTTGACCTAACACGTTATTTGAGAATTGTGTACACCTATTAGCTGACCTGGTGGGTTGATCTCCATCGGGCACTAATCATGTATGAGGCGTTATAAGGGTGCTCGACGGGATGTGTTCCGGAGCATTGGGTCCCAAATGGGAGCTTGGCTGGGTTACGCCCTCAGTCCAAGTAAAGCAGGAGTAATGGATCCGTCGGTGGCTAAAAGGTCAGGGATCACAGCGAGTAACGGAAAGGGAGTGTGACATGTGCGCACAAATGAAAGAAAATATTTTAACATGCTTAGAAGTTATTTCATTTTAAAACCTTCTAAGTTATGTAAATTATGATTGGATAAACTGCCTTTAAGAAAATATGAAATGTTTATGAAAATGCATGCCCACTAAGTACATTAGTACTTAGCCCAAAAATACTTTCAAATGTTTTCAGGTTGGCTGGCCGGTGCTGACGGGACGGAGCTGAGACTAGAGATAAATTCCTATGTTAGACTTCCGCTGTAGCAATTACTCTTATACATCTTTTGTTTTCTCAACTTAAGATGACTTCATTTGAGCTTAAATTTAAAATTTATAGTTTTATGTTAATGAACGTCGGTTGTCAGAAGCATGAAACAAAACTTGTGATCCAAAGGGGCCTAGCCTGACTTTCTATCCTATTTCGGGTTTCAACAAGGTATTTCCCTTGTTTATTTCTATGAATTATTCACACCTCGATTATATTTATTCCTTCAAGAATTGGGGTGTGACAATGTCAAATATTGGGATGTGATAACACTCACTTTTCTATCGTTTTTAATGTTATTAAGATGTCAATTTTGTAGGAAATTTAATTTATGATAATTGTTTTGTGTTTAAATTGGTTTATCTTGTGAAATATGATATTTGCTCAAACTTTTATGAAATCTACATACATAAATATTGAGGCTGAATTATCTAAATGAAAGTTGTAAATCATCTCTACAAGTTCGTGAGCGCAAACGAATCACAAATTAAACTACAAGATCGGAACTAGTATTACAAATACAGAAATACCAAAGAATACTAAAGGATTTTATTTATCACATCACACTTTACAAGTTACAACTTTCTACCTCTACCACATCCCTACTACACCATCTGTTAACAAAACAAAGGGCAAATGCAAAGAAAGAAAATAAATGGGGAAGGGACGTGCGTGAGTAATGCAAGAGCAACTACAACATCAGCTCCATCCCTTCTCTACAGCTGGAGCAGATTCAACCATACCAAAAGAAGTACACCTAGGGAGTCAATCAACCACCCTATGACAGCCATCCCCTCAGCCAACCGCCACCTTTACCACTTTCGATCCCTCCTTCCATCCATGCCTTAGTCCATCAACAACCAAAGGGAACAGAGACTTCATTCATTGCTCTGCCAAAAACTTCAAGAGGTAGTAAGCATTCTTTAACTCTCTCCAATTCATGATTCTAAATTCCACCAATATTAATACAAAGAACAACAACCTTGATTGTTTCAGTTATTCCCTCATTTAATACTTCAACAACAACCAACCAACAAATAATTCAAGGCACTTTATTTCTATCTCAGTTTACTACCTCTAGTTACATGTTTCACACAAAACCAATGTTCATTACTTAGAAATGCATCATTTGAGAGAATCATGAATGACTTAATCAACGTAGTTTCAAAATCAGCAAGCTTGAGCTAATACTCAAGGCAAGAACAAAGGTCATACCCTCGAAGTAGAATAGCAACATGAACCAAAACTAGCACCCTTTTTACCCTCGTGTGTATCAATCATAGACATACCATACTTCATCAAGAGGATCGATTTTAGTTAGTAGAATGGGTTGGAGATTTATTCAGTTGGGCCTTGCATTATTATCATTATTTAAGCCCAATTTTTTAATTCATTCACTTGAACATTTTCTTTGGATCGATTTTGTGGAGCTGGGCTGTTATTATTATTACTATTTGAGCCAAGATGTATTATATTACTTGGGCCTTTCTATTATTTTTATGTAGGCTGCAGATTTATATAGTAGTGGACTGCCATGATTTATTTAATTCAGGCCCACTTTTACTTATTTAATCATTGGGCTACTTTATATTGGGCCTTTTAATTATTTGAGCCGATATTATTATTTTCTTAATTTCATATCTATTTAAGCCAGATTAATGAGCAGTATTGATTAAGTGATTAATTAGACTCAACTGCTTCTAATTACGGATTAATTTATTATTTGGATTATTAGCTATGTACTTTTAGTTGAATAAATAGAGCAAGACCTATTTAATTAGTAAGGGTGTTAGAACACCCTAAAATGAGCTAGCGGATTAATTATAGTTATTTATCTTATCTCATGAGACGAGCCTTAATTAGTTTATTTTATTTATTTAATCCAATAGCTAGGACTAATAATAGAATTTTCGGATTATTATTTTAGAATAATAATTCTTGAATAATTATTTGAGAATTTTACATGAGCCGATGTCTTATTTTATATTCTCGTCAAGGTCAAGTCCAAGAGTAAGTGTTAGTATAGGAGCTACTGCACCGAAGCAAAAATTGCTATCAGGTGAGCTTACTTTCATATATATCAAATGACATTTAATGTTATATTTGAGCAAGTTATTCTTTTCAAAAGCAATTGAATTGAAATATTTTAAGTATTATCTTGCCATAAATGTTTTAATTTAGTGTATGATCTATATCTGTATTGGCTTTACCAATTTGATAATCGAATTTGGATCCCGAGTGGATAGCTATCTTGCTGGTATTAGTGTACACAGTGACCGTGAGCCATCGAGCGGGTTGGCCGGTCACGTGTCCACGAGAGGTGGCCACCTCTCCGACACACAGTCCCAAATATGATTGAATCTCAAAAGACTTAGTCTGATCAGACGAATTTTAAAAATCACAAATGAATTTAATAAGCTTGAACCTCTTAGCTAAAAACTCATTTGTTGTATTGTATGTGATGACATGACAATTTACAGTTTTTATGAATGATCCGACGAGCGGGATTTCTTGTCGTAGTATTATAAATGAACTCTTGGGATACATGTCTTCATACATGTAGTCATATTTTGTTATTTCGCTGTGTACTCTTAAGTATTATGTCTTTTTAGCTAAGTCGGATTCATCCGAACTTACAAGTTTATTGGGTCTATATGACAAAACATCAGTTATCTTATGGATTTTCTTCTTTGACAATTATTTGAATTCTATCATTCATTATTTGTTCACTCTTTTTCTATCCCCGCTTCTAATATCCCTCCCTTAGTCATAGTTTCCCGACTTAACTATCCTTAGCTAAGTTCGGCTGTGACATCATTTCTCCTCGATTTTATCTCTCAAACAAATATTTTCTCTCTATTAAAAAATTATCTCTCTAGCTTATAAGTTCAATTATCCAAACACTTTAACAACTTATAAGCACTTGAGAAACTACATCTTTTAAGCTCTTGCAACATCTTATAAGCTATTGAAGGTTACAAGCTCTTTACAATAAGCTTAGTCAAACACCCTCATAAATTATTAGAACTTAAATTTAAGTATATTAATATTAATCTATTCCATTAAATGATTAATATTGCACTATCTATCATTATTCATATTACGAATATCTGACAGCTTTAATTTATTAACATATTATCCAAGAGTTTAAAATGTTCTAACATTATTATTGTACTTGAAATAAATTTCAACTGGTTGGGTTTATAATACAATATCGCTTCAAATCTGGAACTCATAGATCTCACAGAGATCTGGCGACAATGTTGCAGTGGTGGAGTTCCTCGGATTTTGGAAAGTAAAATGGCGACGACGACGTTCAAGTGAATCTGATGATTATATATGTTGTCGGCAACAACGAAAAGGTAGTCGTCGACTCGTCGACGAGAGAGAGATAGAGTGAGAGAAGTGTCGGCAGTTTAGGGTTTGAGAGAGAGACACACTACTACAAAAGTTTACATACATAATAGTGCATAGATAACGATTTTTTTCAAAAACCGTTATGTATGAGCGCACTTTTAGGAATAGATAACGGTTTTGAAAAAATCCGTTATCTATGTACTGTTGTCTATATCCATAGATAACGGTTTTTGAAAAACCGTTATGTTTTTGCGTTATCTATTAGTTGCATACATAACGGTTTACAAAACCGTTATGCCACCGTTATCTATGACCATCTTTTATAACGGTTTATTTATAACGTTAAAGAACCGTTATGTATAAGAGTCATTTACAACGGTTTTTGAACCGTTATGTATGAGCGTCTATAAAAACTGTTATGTATAAATTTTTTTATTAATTTTTTAAAAATAATAATATATTATATTATATTATATTAAAAATAACAAATAAATTGTTTATCCTAAAATCTGAATTTATTCCTAGATATAGACTTTGAAAAATAAAAAAATCATAATATTTTTTTATTTTATCATTAAGTAACACTTATATAAATTCTAAATTAGAAATCTAAATACCAAAAATTGAATATTAAAAATGAAAAAAAAAAGGAATAAGATACTATTATTTAGGAAATTTAGAAATTAACCCCCCAAAACTACAAGCCCTAGTTTTGTTCGTCTCTCTCATCTAATCTCTCTGCCTCCTCATGCGTCCTCCCTGTCTCTCGACTCTCTCTCTCCCCTCTCGACTCCGCCGCCGGCGCCGCTGCCCCACGCCGGCCCGTCGCCGCCCACCCTCGCTACTGCCCCGCGCCCACCCACCCTCGCTGCTGCCTCGCGCCCGCCCACCCTTGTCACTGCGTCGCGCCGCTGCCGCCCACCTTCGCTGCGTCTCATCTCTTCCCCAAATCTCTCTCTCTCTCCGGCGAATGGTAGCTATTCGCGCTCTTCCGGCGACATCGGTCGCCGTGACCTCGCCTCTTCATTTTCCTCTAACATATAGCTAGGGCAAAGGTCGAGCCCTAGTTCTTCTCTATTCGGTATAACCCAGCCGTCGCCATCTCAGGGAGACCGGCGAGCTACGCCTAGAGCCCGCCCATCGTTGCTGGTGGTCCGAGGATCGGCGAGCCGATGGTGTTCTACGGCCGGTTCTCTTCTCAACTCCACATAATCGAGGCAGGAAAGGGGGAAAGCCCTAATTATCCGATTTGCAATCGAGAGCGGATGAGGTTGATAATTAGGCGTCGAACAAGAGTTTTGCCCCTTCTTCTAAGCAAAGGAGGTATGAGAGAAAGGGGAGCTTTGGATTGGAATCGAGCAACGGTGGAGCGGATTCAGGTAGTTGGATGAAGGGTAGTTGGATGAAGATTAGAGAAGAGGAAGGAACCAAATTTGGAATGGAAGAGCAAGAGATAGTGATTGTTGGAGCTGGAATTGCAGGTCTCGCAACATCTTTAGGGCTGCACAGGTATCCTCAAAAAATTCCCTCTCAAAAATCTTTCAATCGAGATCCAGACATTTCATCGAACATGTATGCTGCTGAAACTGATTCGCTTTGATGATTATGAGCTAAACTTTTTAAGACTGTTGCTGTTTGATAATAGTAGATTGGGAATTCGAAGCGTAGTTGTGGAGTCAGCAGATAGCTTGAGAACTTCGGGATTTGCTTTAGGAATTTTAGCAAATGGTTGGAGGGCACTGGATGCTATTGGCGTAGGCGACATACTTCGCGCAAAACACCACAAACTTAGCAGGTAACGTCGATTTGTTCCTTTTTTTATTTAAATTTAGATCAGCTGTATGATTTTCACTGTGATTCATTGATATTTCTGAAGTGTTTATCTTCAAAGTAGTTAATTAGGCCTTGTTTTGCAGAATTGTGACTACATCGGTTAACTCTGGGATTCAGACTGCTGAGCTACCATTTAGGGCTTCGCATTCACAGTAAGTGCGACACTGCAATTTCGTGTTATTTTCCGAGTAGAGGTAACTTCATATAAAAATTAGTGTGTATAGTAAAAGATTGAATTTCTTCACTGTCTAATACATGATTGTGACTACGTCTGACTGCATTTAGGGATGATCTGGAGTCTCGGTGTGTGAGTCGGAGAGTGCTGCTGGAAACACTAGAAAATGAACTTCCAAGAGGTACAATCAGGTACTCCTCCAAGGTGGTTCATATACAAATTGAGGATCGTGTCGAATCTATTCATCTATCCGATGGAACTGTCCTGAAAACTAAGGTAGTTAATGCAGATAACAAGAATGCTTACTCGAGTTATTAATTAGTTTGTGTTTACTGTTAATTGTCATAGAATTCTTGGCTTTGAATAGGTCTTGATTGGATGTGATGGAGTGAACTCTGTGGTGTCCAAGTTCCTAGGCTTTAGTAAGCCGGCTTATGCTGGTCGAGCAGCTGTTAGGGGCTTCGTGTATTTTAAGGATGGATATGCTTTCGAGCCAAAGTTGATGCAGTTCTTTGGGAAGGGTGTTAGATTTGGTGTTATCCCCTGTGATGATTATACTGTTTACTGGTTTTTCACCTTTAGTCCTTCATCTCAAGGTGCTCATATCTTTCTTTCCTAGTCTCTAACTGTACCATTTCACATTGTGTGTGCTAAAGTTCATTGCGAAAAATGGTGCAGAGAAAGAGATGGTGGAGGATCCGGCCAAGTTGAAGCTATTCATGCTCAGCAAGCTGGGCAAGGTATCTGATGAGATCAGGCGAGTATTCGAGGAAACACAACTTAGTTGATAAGACGATTCTCTTTCAAGTAATAGATCGAGAGTTCGTCACTTAATCTACGTGAGCAGTAATTCTAAAAAAAATAAAAATTAATTGTCCCTTCATGGGCATGGAATCGATGAGGCTCAGTCAACTCTAAAGTATTGAATTAGTTAAGCTTGAATACGAACATAGTTAAGCTATCAAAGCAACTCTAACTGTTTGCTTGCTAAACTTTTCTATTTCTTGTTAACTATAAATGATCAGATTAAAGCATATTTGTGACCAAGAAAAGGGATTAGATTCTAGCTTGTTGCTGGTTGAAGATGAAAGTGGAGTGAAGATATGAGAACAATAAATTAAATACAAAGCAGCTGATTAGGTTAAGTGGTTTTGGGTATTTTTTGTTTTTTAATTTGCTAATGTAGTTGCGAGACCTAGAATTTCTTCACTTTGTTTCTGCTCTCTCTCTCTCTATCTTGTTTTTCAATGTTTGTTATAACATATTTCTAAGAGGCATGGTGGTTCAATTAAATAATGGGGGTTAGGGAACTCAGATTTCAGTGATGAAATGGACAAGGAACTTAGCCAAATGAGTGCGGCAGCTGGGCTAAGGTGATTTTCGTGCCCAATCTCTTTTTTGTTGTTTGCTTTTTAGATTAAATGTGCCTTATACTTCATGTATCCATCTATGTCTTGCATGCTGCCATATGTTTGAGACAACTGGCTTCTTCATGTATCCATCTATGTCATGTATCCAACTTATGAAGTGGCTTGATAATACAGCCTCATTTTGTTCTTGTTTGTCTATTGGTTTTTTGATTGTTTGTTAATCCCTTAATTTGTATTCCTATTTCTCTTTACATCTTGATCTTTTGTTATTAGATCTCATCTTGAAGGAAGGCTCTTTAGGTCTAATACAATTTGTGAGATTATATGAGTTATTTCTCACATACGATTAGGAGCTTATGCTTCTGTTCTTCATGTTGAGATGTCTGAAGAGTTTCTACGTTTATATTTTTCTTGATTTTGGGTAGATGATGGATTAAGATAGAAATTTCCGTTGCTGAATGATTGTTAGGAGATTAATTTCATAACTTTATGATATTGCAGGAGGCTGATGTTATGAGAAGCAAATTGGAGACGGCGAAAGAGAGGAAGCTGATGCTCGCTGCTGAAGTTCGGTATGCAATTTGATTAGATACTGTATGCCTTTAATCTAACTGCCTTCAAGATTTTCTCATGGTGTATGTCGTATGGTTTCTTTGCTTTATATATTGATGGCACACAATTTGGAAATCAATGGTTTGGTCCACATCTTGTCTGCAATATATGTTTCCTTCTTTGTTGTAGTAATGTTTTGTAGCGATTTTGCTGCTTTTTATGTTGGATTGCTATGATCTTGAGCAATGAAATGCATGATATTCAATCAGGTATGAAGCCAAATACATACGTTTATCTTTGTATATGTGGCTTCTCCGCAGATATATGTTTCCGCGCATTGTCAAATATTGACGAGTAAAAATGCCTAGTTCATCGCTGTCTTATTTTGGTATCCCCCATGTTCGTGTTGCACTGATCAAAATAACAATGGAATAATCAGGTTTCTACGGAAAAGGCATATATACCTTGTGAAGACGAAGGATGCGAATTCACCTGTGCAAGAACAAATCCTTGTACAAGCGCCAAACTCACTAAAGCGTGCTAAAATCACAAAGCAGCAGCTTCTGAATGGAAAAGAAGCGAGCCGGCATTGATTGCCTTCAGCTCCAGTACCCATCTCCAAGAAGAAACGAGTTGCTCTGCCGATGCTTCATGTAGTAAAACATGTATTAACAGGCAACTTGTGTAGCTCGAATTGTTGGATGCTATGTTATATATGCTAATATTATCTTGTCAATGTTATTTTATTATTTGAATTTTTTTTATTGATTTTTAGATATACATAAAAGGAAAAATTAAGAATAAATAAAAAATATGCGAAAAACTGTCATCTAATATATACAAAACCGTTATCTATGTCTTACAAAGATAACGGTTTAAATCGTTATAAAAAGTATAAAAAACTGTTATCTATAATATGAGAAAAAAGAAATATTATATAATACATAACGGATTAATTCTAATACATAACAGTCGAAAACCGTTATCTTTTTCTTACAAAGATAACGGTTTAAACCGTTATAAAAAGTATAAAAAACTGTTAACTATAATATGAAAAAATATATATTATGGAATAGATAACGGATAAATTATAATACATAACAGTCTAAAACCGTTATGTATAATCAATATAGATAACGATTTTATAACCGTTATGTATATGTGGTTGTACTGTTATCTATTCCCTTCATAGATAACGGTTTTATAACCGTTATGTATGTGTGGTTGTACTGTTATCTTTTCCCTTCATAGATAACGGTTTTTAAACCGTTGTGTATGACACCTATAATAGATAACACCACTATACACAACGCTTTTTTTGCTCATAGATAACGGATAAAATCCGTTATCTATGAGCGTTTTTCTAGTAGTGACAGTGTGAAAGAGAAAATGTGAGAAAAAAGTAAGATTGTGGATTTTTGTGCATACACTTTAAGGGTAATTTTTGTCCACAATACTTTTTTTTTTGTTCGAAAAATAAAACTTTATTAAAAGCTGGTAGGCATCAGAAATGCCTACATCAACTACACAAGACCTTCGAGATATGTTTAGAACACCATTAAAATACTTAAATTTAGCTACAATTATTAAAATAAGGGTTAAGGTACAGATACCCCCCTAAACATGACCCCCCTAGAACGTATACCCCCAGACTCGGTTAAGGCGCGTTGACCTCCCTGAACTCCTGAAACAATGGTGCAAATAAACCCGTCCGTTAAATGGCGTTTAAACGGCGATTTTTTTTTTATTTTTTTTATCACTTCTCTCTCTCTCTCTCTCTCTCTCTCCAATTGATCTCTCTCTCTCTCTCTTGGATTCAAACGATATCTCCGCCAATAAATTACCCTTTTTGTTCAAAGCCACCGATTCCCCCACCACCGCCACCTCAGCCGCGTCGCCGTGGCCGTGGCCGGCCTGCGTCATTAGCCCTAAGACTCTCTCTTTTCGCAACGAGAGCTTCTCCGCCTCTGCGGCGGCGTCGCATGTATTCCCCGATGAGACCGCCGTGATCGGAGGCCTCTGATCCGATTGCCTCTTCTTCGAGCCTGGCGAGATAAGCTCCATCCTCAGGAGACGGCGCGGCAAAAGCACGCACCTTTCCCTACAGTGGCGGTGGCGGCGGCAAAATCAGATCCTCGATGGCGGAGATGCTGGCGGCGCACGGCATCAAGCGCAGGAACAGCCTCAAGGAGCTGCCGACGTGTTACCTCAGAGTCAATGAGAAAGGCAATCACGAATACGTCGTCGGCGCCTTTGTCGATCTCCTCATTCACCTCTCACTGCATGCGGTAAATGGTCTTAGTTTATTCATTATTGAAATTAGCTTGATTGGTTTGTAAGTTTCTGGAATGAATAATGTAAGTTAGAAATATAATTAAGGGAATTTTGCTCCGTTGACTGAACTATGTTCGCCGGCACCGTTCAATTTCAGGTCGTTGTATTCGAAGTGGAAAACTTGGAGGTGATTATTGTTTATCTTTGGGAAAAGGTGCAGATTGGCCCCCGAAGTAGTAGCCCCTATAGCGTTTAACCCCTCTTACTCACTGTGTGTGCAACTAAACCCCTGAACTTCGAGAAAAGGGTGCAAATTCCCCCCTCTGACCTAACGCCGTTAAGTGTCCATTAACGTTTGGGTTTAATTGCACCCTCTACTTCAGGGGTGGATCTGCACCTTATTTTTTTTTTATAATTTTAGCAACCCACCTCCGGCATCAACTTAACCGCCCCCCGTACTCATCGGCTCCAACTTACACTTTGCCAGCTCGCGCGCGCTCAATCTCTTGATCGTCGACTGCTTACCGCCGACATGCAGCATCATCACCAACTCCAGATGTGGACCTGGATCGAATCATGCTTGGTCCAAATCCATATCCGTATTTTTTTACTTAGGTCAGGATCTGGTCCAAATTCATTAGGTCCAAAAAAACGAGATTCATGTCCAGATCTATTAGATTCACAGGGTCTACAGTCCTGACCCGGATCCATTCTTTTTTCTCTTTTAAAATAAATTTATAAATATTAAATTAGCCAAAAATAAAATCATAATTATTATCTAGAGTTTTAATAATTATTCAAAAATAAATAAATAAAATTTAAATAAATATTATATAGATAAATATATACACAATTAATATCATAAGATAAGCCTCAAAGGTTAAGGTGTTGGAGGAGATGCTGTTGTGCGGGGCGGTGAAGAAGCTGGTGGCATTGCTGCATGTAAGCGGTGGGCAGTCGACAACCAAGAGATTGAGCACGTGCGAGCTGACAAGGTGCAAGTCAGAATCGATGAGTACGGCGGTGGTTAAGTTGATGCCGGAGGTGGGTTGCTGAAATAAAAAAAAAAAAAAAAAAATTAAGGTGCAGATCCACCCCTGAAGTAGAGGGTGCAATTAAACTCAAACGTTAACGGACACTTAACGGCGTTAGGTCAGAGGGGGAAATTTGCACCCTTTTCTCGGAGTTCAGGGGTTTAGTTGCACACACAGTGAGTAAGAGGGGTTATACGCTATAGGGGCTACTACTTCGGGGGCCAATCTGCACCTTTTCCCTTTATCTTTTCTCGATTTCTCTGTCTGGTTCGAAAGTAGAAGAAGAAGAAGGGGAGATATCTCTCTCCCATTACGCTCCCTCCGTCGAACAGAGAGGACGATGTCATTCCGATTTTTGATTGGAGATTCAAAGCTTGCTTTCTGGTGGTAGATTGATGACAATGGCCGTGGAGAAGAGAGAGAGAGGAGTGAGGCCCACTAAAAATAAAAAATAAAAAAAATTATTTTCTGGACGGCGTCTAACGTCCGTCTGTGGGCTGGGGTTAGTTGTATACTTTCCATCGAGTTTGGAGGGCAATTTGTATCAAGTTGGAGAATGGGAGGTATACGTTCTAGGGGGGTCAAGTTTAGGGGGTATCTGTACCTTAACCCTTAAAATAATGTTGGGTGGATAACAATTTTAAAATTTCATTAAAGGGATTATTGGATGCTATTAAATTGCAATAAAAATTTATCGAACTTGATGAGCCTGAGAAATAATTAGCATTTAATTTTAATAGATATCTATCAAAAATATAAATAAATTAAGCGGATAATGCAATTATAGCTCGCTAATACGTGCCTATAATTTTAGGACCGCAAGAACTGATTAAGGCAACGGCATTACATGTTTTTTTAGATATACTATGTGATTGAGTTTGTTCACAATTGCAGTTCCTTGACGTCTTAAAATTCACTCGAGTGGTAAATAAGACTTAGCTCAAGAAGCAGAGTTGAGGCACCCAAAGACTCTCTTTTATAAGAGATCTTGAGTTCAATCCCGTCTACGTACGGTATAATTTTTCTACTTTTGTGTAAGTAATTTTTTTATATTTGTGTGAGTAATGATCTCATACACAATTTAAAAATATCTCATATTTTTCGAGTAGGAATAAAAGTTACTTATGCCTCAGCTAATATAGATACGGATCGGAACCTGTAATTGGGTGGTTGATAGACGGATGTCATACTTACTATTTACTCTAGATTTATTTAATTGCTTTTTGAAAATGATTTTTTTTTCTAATGACCGTTTTCCACTAGAGCTTTTTTATTTTTCTTTAGAAAATTTTAACGCGTCTCAATTCATATTTGAGACTTTAATCATTTTGTGATGTTCCTATGAACTCTAGGTCATTCAAAAAATGTATATAAAAAGAAAATTGTAAAAAAGAAGAAGATAATTTTGGCAAAATATGGAATGCTATTTATAAGACGATTAGGCTCAATCAATTGACCTTGAATGAAAGCCAAACTCATGTCTACAACTTATACTAGCATTTGCACCCCGTGCAATGCACGGAAAACATTTTTATATTTTTATATATATAAATTGATACCAGCTCAATTAAATATAAGAAAAAAATTAATTTTAACTTAATATATTTGAGTTGAATATTAAAAAAATAAAAAAACAAAGAAAAATTCACAATAATAAAAATTGATATTGTGAAAAGGCATAAATAATAAGTAAAAAGAATAAAATAGAAAAAATGATTTATTCAAAAAAAGAGGAGAGATGAGATAGAATTTTTAAAAATCATTAATCTTTAAATAAATATAACTCTCCATTTTAAATCAAATATTTACATAAAATATATCAAATTAATGCTCTTATCATGATATTTAATTTGATATATTTTATAAATAATTTTAATTTCACAATTTTAGAAATAAATAATATTAAAAAATAAGAACACAAAGAAAAAATTATATTGTACAAATAAAACTTCAATTTTTTATAACTACAAAATTGTCACTTATTAATTTTGAAATCAATTTGAAATTGAAAATTATCTTCTTAATATATTATAAATTATTATATAAATATAAATTTATAAATTATTTATAACCAGTGCCTTATAAATTGTGTATATACACACATATAAACAATAATTTATTATGGAATTATAAACGTGGGTTATGCAATTTTTCTTTTTAAACGTGGGGTGTGCATTTTTTAAAAAATTATGGGTTATGCAATTTTAATTGAGTTAGTTACTTAATTTTTGAATATATACAATAAGTCATTACTTTTGTAAGAAATCACAAAATTGCCATTGAAATTGATTTGAAATCAATTTCTAATTGAAAACTGCTGTTTTAATATAGTATAGATAGCCTCCTTTTTATAAGATAAGACAACATCTACTACCTATCTTCTAATTCAAAATAGAGGCATGTTTCGGCGCATCTGGATGCACAATATCTGCACAACTTAAATTATTATTATTATTATTATTATTATTATTATTATTATTATTATTATTAGATATTGTAATAAATTATAATTAAAAATTAATACACTCTAATTGAATTTCATTAGATTAATGTATGGACACAATTTTTTGCCATTAAAAATATTATATTCTTTAAGTAGTACCAACATATATTACTCATTTTGTCCATGATAAGTGTGGTAGGATTGGAGGACACAATTTTTTAAGAAAATGTTACGAAATATGTATAAAGTAGAGAAATGAACCCAGAAAATTGATTTGTTAGGCAATTAATAAATAATTTGTGAAATGTATTTTTTATATATATTAAGCATAAATAAAGTTAAAAATAAAAAAATATATATATCAAAATAAAAATATCTTATTTATTGTGGACGAAGAATAATAAAAAGACTACTGGTAACATGGATGTAGGGAATATATTTTACTTACCCTTTAAAAATGATAGGGCAGGGTGCATGGGAGCAATAATTAATTTCCCGTTATGCTGCTTGTGCACCAGAATATAATGCGACAGCTAAGAAATTAGGGTAAATATCACTTTAAACCTTAAACTATTTCCGCGCTATCAATTATACCCTGAACTATTGAAAATAGTTTTTTTAACCTTCAACTATTAAGTTTATATCACTTATAGCCGTGTCCATTTTCCGGCGCCGAAAAACTGACGTGGCTCGCCGGATCGCCAAAGTGTATTTTAATTTATTTTTTTTAGAATGATGTGGCATTTCAACCATTAAAATGATGTGGCATTTTCAGCCATTAAAATTAAAAAAAAAATACACATTTACATTAAAATGATGACACACCTCGCCTAAAAAAAATGATGACACGCCTATCTATTAAGTTTTTGGAGTGGATAAAATAAATATAAAATTCCTTTAACACCAAAAATAACATCTTCATTCCCTAAAACAAATCGTCACTCTTGGAATTAAGAAGAAAAACACAACCTAATTTTAAGAACCCTAAAATTGAGAGATTTCACTCCCATCCAAGATTCGTCTGTATCTCCAACAATAAGAATGCTTATAGTGTTGCGTGATACATACGATCGGTGAGTGCGATTATCATTCATGATTCAAAACTCTTTTATTTGTGTCGTTTTCTAGTAGTGAATATCCAAAAATCTTTCGCGTAGGCATTGTATCGAGCAGGTGGTGTGCTCAGCTTAAAAACCAAAAAAAAAAAAAAAATTTAATACAAACTCCAACTCCACCTCCAATACGCAGAAACAAATTAAGAACAATCAAGAACACCATTTCATCACGATGCCGTCAATCGATTAAGTTTATATTCGACACAAGTTATTCTAAATCTGAGTGTCAATCTATTTAAGCGAATATCGGTGTCAATCGCTTCTCTTAGCACACTTTCAGATTCGAAGCCGTTAATCGATTACACATTCAAGCAAATATGGGTGTCAATCGCTTATCTTTTTTCTGTTCTTTTTATCCATTGAGCTTCGTCTTGTTTAAAAAAAAAAAAAAATCATCGCCTTGTTCCTTTTAAATGATGGCTGCACCTCTTATGTTCTTTTTGTGTGATGTTTCTTTGGAAATAGATGGTGTCATCATTTTAATGTAAATGTGTATTTTTTTAAAAAAATTAATGGCTGAAAATGCCACATCATTTTAATGGTTGAAATGCCACATCATTCTAAAAAAAAAATTAAAATACACTTTGGCGATCCGGCGAGCCATGTCAGTTTTTCGGCGCCGGAAAATGGACACGGGGTATAAGTGATACAAACTTAATAGTTGAAGGTTAAAAAAATTATTTTCAATAGTTCAGGGTATAATTGATAATGCGGAAATAGTTTGGGGTTTAAAGTGATATTTACCCAAAAAACTATAGTCAATCTGTTTTTTTTTTAGAGCAAACTATATATAGTCAATCTTGTTTCCATTAAAATATCCTACTATCTTCTTTAAGTACGTAGTACCAACCCACATACTCCAAAACATTTTATCCTTTTTTTAGAGCAAACTATAGTCAATCTTGCTTATTCAAAATGATTTTTTTTCGAATGATCTTTTTACACTAGAGCTTTTTTATTTTTCTTTAGAAAATTTTAACGCGTGTCGATTCAGACTTTAATCATTTTGTGATTTCCTATGGACTCTAGGTAATATTTTCACACTATATATGTTCTTTTCTATATACTACATTCATTCGAAAAATGTATATAAAAAGAAAAATATAAAAAGATGAAATATATGGAATGCTATATATAAGACGATTAGGCTCAATTAATTAATTGACCTTGAATGAAAGCCAAACTCATGTCTACACCTTGTATAGTCTCATTTTCACAAGACAACATCTACTACCTATCTTCTATTCCCTCGTCTCATGAAAGTGTGCACTCTTTTCCATTTTAAGACGTTCCACAAAAATGTGCACTTTTTCTTTTTTGAACTCCTTCTTTCACTAATAAAAGTATAGGCCCCCTTCTTCCATTAAAAACACACTCACATAACATTTATTAAAACTCATGTCACCAACAATTATGCACACTTTTACGGGAATGAGGGAGTAATTCAAAATAGAGGCATGTTTCGGTGCATCTGGATGCACAATATCTACACAAATTAAATTGTTGTTATTATTAAATTTTGATTAACTATAGTAATAAATTATAATTGAAATTAATTCACTCTAATTGAATTTCATTAGCATGTATGAACACAATTTTTTGCAATTAAAATATATCTTGTTTAAGTAGTACTAACATATATTACTTCTTTTGTCCATGATAAGTGTGGTATGTATTGGACGACACATGTTTGAAGAAAAAATGTGGCATGAATTGGTTGGCACAATTTTTAAGAAAATGTTACGAAATTAATGTGTATAAGGTAGAGAAATGGATCCAGAAAATTGATTTGTTAGACAATTAATAAATAGTATGTGAGATGTATTTTTTTTATAAATATTAAGTATAAAAATAAAGTTGAATATATATATATATATAGATATCAAAATAGGGAGAAGTTCAAATAAGAACCACTAATAAAATAAGAATGGAGAACCATTTTAAGCCATTCGATCATCAAGATCTACGGTGGATGCATCATTTTGGTGGATGGATGCAGGTGCTGGGTTCGAATCCTGAAGGGAGCAAAAAAATTATTTTTTTCGGATGCATTAAATTTAATAGCGGATGCATTAATTTGTATAGCAGATGCAGTAATTTTATTGGTTCTTATGTTCTCACGATAATTGTGGTTCTCACTATAACCGCACCCTATCAAAATAAAAATATCATATTTATTGTGGAGGAAAAATAATAAAAATACTACCAGTATTTACTTCCCCTCTAAAAATGATAAGGCAGGGTGCATGGGAGCAATCATTAATTTCACGTAAACGTAATGCTGCTTGTACATCAGAATATAAAGCCAAGAAACTATAGTTAATCTTGTTTCCATTAAAATATACTCTCTTCTTAAGTAGTACCAACCTACATACTCCAAAATATTTTAGTTGCCCTTTAAAAATGATAGGGTAGGGTGCATGGTAGCAATCATTATTTTTCGATGTTGGACTGCTTGTGCACCAAAATATTATGTGACAGCTATGAAATGGTAGCTAGTAAGCCTAATTTCAAGAAAGACAAAGCAAGAATATCTAGCTAGCCGGTCACAATTTCTTTTTTTTGTCGAGTACTAAAATTTTTAACTTCCAGAGGTATGGTAGAAAATCCATGACCCACTACAAGAAATATACTCGCAAATGTTTAAAACTATAACCCTAGGAAAAAATTTGTTGTTATAGAACGGTTTTAGAACTGTGGTCGTAGATATCTACAATCATTTAACACCCACTACAAAAAAACCGGAGATTACCGGCGGCGTTTTGCCGTCGGTAATGAGGGGACGGCCGCCGGAAATTAGTCTACCGGGGGCATTACCGGCCGCGTCTCGCCGCCGGTAATTTTCTCGTCGTTAACACTATTACCGGCGGCAAAACACGCTGCCGGTAATTAACGGCGGTAGGTACCGCCGTTATGTAATGACCCGACTTTTTATTAAGGATTATATACTTTTAATTACTGATTTAAGGATTTATTATGGTAATTAGAGTTCAGCATCCATTAATAAAATACGAACTTATATGAATTTGATAATTTATATATGATGATTTATTTTTTTTTTATTTTTATAGATGATGCACTCAAAATATATTTTGAGTCCATTAATTTATTGTGGAGAATTTAACACTGAAGTGTTAAATATGAATCTTTTATCGATTGTTTACTTAAGCCCATGAGTAATTTAATTTATGTTAGAAGCAAGCTCAAATGGATTTTTATGCTTCAATAAGAATTAGGCTTATATGTCTTAATGTATTTAAATGAGTTTGGAACCATATAATTAATATATTAATCTCTTAGATATTTTATTACATATATAATCCTAAGCATGCTGAATCCTAAGCATGCTGAAGAATTTTGAGCGCATGCTGAAGAAATTCTTCAGTCATACATGCAGGCTGAAAGGGGTTCATACCTGTAAGTTGAAAAATTCCACAATCCTCATCCATCCAAACCACCCCATTTTTCTTTAAAACCACAGCCACTTTCACCATTCTCACACCACCATTTTCAACTACTGCAGCCCAATTTCACAGCCAATTTTAAGGTAATGCAACAAAGAAATTTCTGCATCTTTCCATTCTCTTCCCAAATTGATTCCTAATTTTTGTGATATACAATATCTGCAGAGACTATTATCCACCTACTCAAGGTATCATCACCCTCAGGGAACCACCAATTCATACCAATTCATACGGCTGTTCTGATATTTCACAACATGTTTACATATGCACATATGAACTGAAATTTACAGACTAGTTCAGTTTCAAGAAAAGAATTTCAGATTTCATTAAGCAATTACAGTATTTGATTTTTGCTCAAATCCTATGTACTAAGTGTTCGACTGAATTTGAGGCTTGAAACCTTTGAAGGGGGGGGGGCTGACTCTGCTGTGTGTGTGTGAGTCGAGATCAGAGGGAGGCGGCAGCCGCGGTGGCTCGTCGCCGGCGACGGAGCGGCGGCGGTGAACCTGCCGTGGTTCCGATCTGCCAAAAATGAAAGAAGAGGGGGTTTTTAGCTTCAAGTTTTAAAAAAAAAATGAAAGGAGAAGGGGAAACTTAGGGTTTACCTGGGCTGTCTCCGGCGACGGCGGCTCCTCCACGGCCGTGGGCCTGTGCAGCCAGCGAGAGGGAGGGCGACGCGGCGGCGCGGCTTACGCCGTGTCTGCCGGCGTGTGTGGCAGTGAGGTTAGAGAGAGAGATCGAGATGAAGTTGAGAGTTAGGGATAGAGAGAGAGGGAGAACAAGGGGTGGCCGTGGCGTTGAACGGCGGCGGCGGATCTGCCGTGGAGGAGAGGCGGAGGAGATGACAGCGGCGGCGTGGTCGCGCTGCTGCGCCTGGTTCCAGCGGCCGAGGGAGCGAGGGAGTCGAGGGTGGCGACACCTGGTGGCTGGTCGCGGTGGCCGAAGGAGAGGAGGGGAGGAGGCGACGGCGAGGCGGCGCGCCGGAGGCGGCGCCGCCCTCAGCCGAACAGAGAGGGAAAGGCGAGAGAGAGAGTGAGAAAGGAGAGATGGGGCGCAGCTTGTGTTATGTGTGTGTTTGAGTGTATTTAGTGTGTGTGTATATTTAGGTTAGGATTTGGGCCGGGTATGGGCCGATTTTTTTTAATTGTTTGGGCCGATTTAATTAAATTCTTGGGCCGATTTAATTAAACTCTTGTGCCAATTTAATTAAATTGTTTGGGCCGATTTTATTAATTGTTTGGGCCGAGACTTGGGCCGATTTTAATAAGTGTTTGGGCCCTTATTTAATTAACTGATGGGCTTCTTTTAATTAAAGGATTTGGACCTATTTTAATTAAATTGTTTGGGCCTTATTCAAAGAAAAACATGATAGACTTAATTTATCTAATTAATTTGGGCTTATATCTATTTAAATTATTTGAGCTCTTAATTATTAATTTAAATTGAGCTTGATTAATTTAATTATATATTAACCTCTTAAATTAATTATTTAAATGGAGTCTTCCATTTGATTATTTACAAATGAACTTTTAAAATAAAATATTTTGAGTTAAATTCTTATTTCTTTTCAAATGACTTATTAATATGGATTATTTGAAAATGATTAAATTGTTTTATGTATGAGAAAGCATGATCTATGATGATATAATTTATCTATGTAATATTATAGGTTTTGTTTTTAAATGACGAAATATTTGACTTGATGACATAAATAGAACGAGTTATGATTAATGCGCATGTTGATGTTCGAATAAATAGTTTCGAACCTAAATGATAGTTATGTGATAATGTTTTGAGTCTAAGGTTTTGACGAGATAAGATTAATATTATAATTTACTAATTTTTAAGGGTGATGATGGGCTCACTTATTGGGCTTCATGATTTTATTATCTTGGGCCTCATTTGTTGGGCTCTAGAAATAAATTGATGTTGGGCCTAATATTATTAATGCACTGAGCTTCGAATTTATTCTTTTGGGCTTGAATTAAATTCCTTTTGGGCCTTGATTATTTTATTTTAATTGGGTCTTCATAATTATTCTATTAAGTTTAATTAGAGAAAATTTTAAGACTTACTAATTATTAATTAGTAAGTGAATTAGATTATTTTAAGATGAGTAGATTATTAAAGATTAATAATCCGACCTCATAAGACGAGCTTTAATTCCTTAAATAGGATTAGCATCTCATAATTTAATTAAAGGAATATGAGTCATGCATAATCATTTCACGCATCCTCATTTATTGAGATTTTTCGAGAATTAGAATCTTATTTTATTTTCTCGGATTAAAGGTCAAGCACCAGAGTTAGAGCTAAACCGTGAGTCTGCTATTCAGGTGGGCTTTCTACGTATAAACTAAAATTATATATTAGAATTGTTAAGACTTTATGCTTATGAATTTAAATGATATTGTCAATGCCTAAATGCTTTATGTTTTATTATTAATTGCCTATCTGATGTTAATCGAATTCGGATTCTGGATGGGACCGCAAATCCCTTCGGAATTAGTGTACACCTTGTGATCGTGAGTCATCTAGCGGGTTGGCCGATCATAGTGTCCGTAGAGGGAGGCCTCCCTCTCGGCACGAGTTACTGATATGGTGATTAATGATATAAAATACCTGCGCGGGTTATTGATGAAAGAAATGATATTATGTTTGGTAAATACGAGTCTTTAAAGGAAAACCCTCGTATCTTACTACTGTTGAAAGGCTTGACAATAAAATATTATGCATGTATGTAAATTTCGGCAAGTGTCCACTAAGTACTTTTGTACTTAGCCCTGCATGTATTTTTAAATGTGCAGGTTGAGCTGTGATCGAGGATGTAGTGTGCGAGCGGAGCTTCTGTCAATCTAGGATGAGTACCTCAGAGTAGAGTATATGTCTTCATACATATATTCAAATTATTATTCCGCTGCAAACACTGATTTTACTAAGACATTATGTTATCTGTCAAAACAATATGTACTATTTAATAATGTACTCAAACTCGTTGAGTACCCCTTTGAATAATATTATGTACGGTCCCCTTGTGGCCTTCATTGATATCTAGATATTTCGATTGATTTCTTTATACAAGTCAAGTCATCAAGAAACCGAATATGCCCCTTTCTAAATCCCGCTCCTAAATTCCCTCCCTTAGTCGCGGTTTTCCCGAATTTGCTATCCTTAGCAAGTGCGGTCGTGACAGAATGGTATCAGAGCATTTCTTTTGCTCTGAGTACTACTCATTCCTTCTAAGTTGAGTCTAGATTAAGTAAGTTAATACACTTTTGAACTAGTTGACAAAAGCTTGGCACTACATCTCGTCACGCTCAACGGAGGTTATGGTAAGTACTTTCAAGTTTTAATTTAGTTAATTTCTTGAAATGTATGAAGCATGAATAAGTATGACTATGGTATGAATCACAAGAACTTAGAACTGTTAAGTTATATATGCTCACTCTCACGACGGAACATAGAAGAGAACTTAGGGAGATGCCTTAATTCTTTTTCTTCATGTTACGATGACATCGACAATGACGGTCGAAATAGAGAAAGAAGAATCACATGAAGGGTCGCATGATGAAACCACGAGCATGAAGATTGAACAGCGTAACGAACGCCAATAGTACGTTGATGACATGGGCATAGCTTAAATATTCGAGTGTTTTTCTACGATGAGATCTCGAATTAGCTTGGCCTTTTGAACTTATTTTGTTGAAACTTTTAGTGCTCGTTGCTAGATTTAAGAAAATATCATCATCACATAACAAGCCCTAAGTTCGGAAAACAACGACACTAGAACTATACGATAGTCGAATTGGTAATCTGTGATTAAGTATTAAGAACCTGTATGGCTTGTGTAAATGCTAGATTTAGATGATGAGGTGTTTTTGCACGTTATGGTTATTGAACCAAACTTGTTTTCCGATTTTAGATATTTAGAACCTTATCCCCTTAAGTTACTTGTCGTGTGCTACTTTTGACGATAGAACTTCCTTTGTTAGATGGCGAGGACTGTTTTCACCCGACGACGACCACTGCCCCCATGGGCTAGTCCAGAGGAGGTCGAGCGGTCCTACCGCACCTATGCTCCATGTCACGGGGATAACCTCGGACAGTTCCTCGCAGGTTTTCACAGACACTGGGTCGAGGCGAGTGCACATGGAGTATCAGGGTATGACGGTATCCAGAGGTTGATCTTACTGTTACCTTCCGAGTGGCAGGGATGGGCTAGACAGATTTCTGCCCACTACATCTTTCGCCGAGAAGATTACCACGACCTCATGGGAGACTTCCCTAGCTTTATTGCGGAGCTTCAGATCTGTTTCACTTTGTGGGGCCGTGCTCCTCTAGGGCCCTACATCCTTCCGGGAGACTACGTACAAGTGGGGACGCCTATGCCAGCGGAGACACCCGCTACTGCCCCTGAGTCTCCGATGGTCTTGCCACGAGATTCTACACCACGTGCCTCAGTTCTAGGGTGCCGTGGTAGGCACGATGACGAGACAGGCCCTTCTCGTCCACGGGCTCGCAGGGATTTCCCATCGCCTCCTGACTCAGCGATCCGAGCTACTACTCCTCCACCACCACTGATACCTACGATAGACGCAAGGTTTGAGGCTGCCATGGCAGATGTCGACAGGGTCATGGCCAACATGAGGGAGTTTCTAGATAGGGGCAAATACCCTATGCAGGAGGATGACGATACAGCGCAGTATGGTACGATAAGGATTACTCGTCCTGAACCCGTGCCAACTCCAGCTCCGATCAAGCCTCGTGCCACGGCCAGGATCAGCACCAGAGACGATCCGATCCGTGAGATTGTGGACGATATCTTCCGCTCAGCCCAGATCATGCAGGAGACAGGCGAGGGCCAGGGAGAGACTCCGTTGCCCAGCTGGGAGCCGGGCGAGGATGAGGAGGAGGACCCCGAGGAGGATGAGGAGGAGGACCCCGAGGAGGATCCAGAAGAGGACCCCCTGGCGTCACCGAGGAACAGTCGTACCGCGACTCAGAGTTCACAAATTTGATAGTTTTAGCTTGTGGATGTACTCCGGAAACTATAATTCGTTCCAATGACTATGATTTTATTTATGTTATTTCTAGCTAGCATTAGTACGGAAATGTTGGTCTCTAGGACGTTCCGTGAATAAAAACCCTTTTGTGATTGCTTAACTAGTAAGCCGGTACATCATAGGGAGTACTGGATAGACTTTACTTACATTTTGGGTTGACAATGTAAAAGCCCTCGATGAGACAATTTTCCATGAGATATAAATGACCCTAGCATGGGTTTTCTACGACGATCCCGTGTATGTTTTATGTTTCTCTACGGGTTTTATTTTTCACGAGTCAGTTAAGAATGTAGTAACTTTGAATAATGTGACTTGTGTATGCAACGGTTCCTGTTAATATATTAGTTTTGGAGTTATGATAAGTTAAATTTAACAAACAGTTCTTTATTAATTGCCTTAGAGATTCCTGTATAGAATGTATTAAAAAGGGTGTTTGTAATTTGCAGAATGCCGCCTAAACGAGGTCGCCCCCCTAGGAGAAACGTTAACAATGATGGAAATCGCGATGAAATACCTGAAGGGCGGCGAAACGATAGGGAACCTACCCCACCCCCTCCACCCCCTGCTAGAAGGACTGAAGAACTGTTTCTTCGACAGAATCCGCCCACATTTACTGGGACAGGCGACCCAGCCGAGGCCGAAGCTTGGATACGCGCCTTGGAGCGTATCTTCACCTTCCTACACTGCACAGAAGAAGAGCGACTCTCGTGTATGTCTTTCCAACTAGCCGGATCGGCTGACTTTTGGTGGGAAGCCCGCCGAAAGACTCTGACTCCCGAACAATGGGCAGCATACACTTGGGAAGACTTTAAGACGGGATTATATGATAAGTATATTCCCAAGAGCTACAGAAAGAAGAAGGAGGCTGAGTTCTATAGCCTGAAACAAGGGAAGAAGACGGTGACAGAGTATGACAGAGAGTTCTGCGATCTATCACGTTATGCTCCGCAACAGGTGGATACTGATGAGAAAATGGCGGAGAAATTTTGTGCCGGTCTGAGGCACGAGATTCGGATGACTCTAGCTAGTCATGGTGGACTCTCATACACTGAGTCTTTGAACAGGGCACTGGACATCGAAGCTGCGATGCCAGTAGAAAGGTTGGCTCCGCCACAGACCTCAGCGCCAGCCAACCCACCTGCACGCCCTCAGAACTTTAAAGGGAAGCGCAACTGGAACGACCATAGAGGAAATGAAAACCAGACTAACAAGAGGCCATGGCAAGGAAGTGCGCCGTTGGGACAATATCAGCAACAAGGACAAGGGAAGCAACAGGGTCCTGCCCCAGCTGGAGGCAGCCAAAGACAAAATGAAGTTCCCCTTTGTCCAAAATGCCACAAACCACATCGTGGTGTCTGTAGGGCTGGAACTGACAGTTGCTACACGTGTGGCCAGAAGGGCCACTACTCCTCACAATGCCCCAACAAACAGCAGGGCGCGGCAATCAGGGCCACTTATGCCCAGCCCCTGCAAGCAGTTCAAGGGCAACACCAGCCCCGCCAACAACAGCCATACCAGCAGCAATACCAATACCAGCCCCGCCAACAACAGCCATACCAGCAGCAATACCAACACAAGCACCAACAACGCCAACAGCAACAGAGGCGGCAACAACCATTGCCGCAGCAGGCAAGAGCCTTTGCTCTCACCCAAAACCAGCCCGAGAAAAACCAGGGAAACCTGGCAGGTATGGGCAAGCTTAAAGGTTTTTCCATAATGATTCTGTTCGATACTGGTGCCTCGCATTCTTTTATATCTGCCCCTTGCGTAGATACCTTAGAAATCGAATCAGAACGAGCTAAGTGTGCCTTAAGAATCACTACACCCTCAGGAGGAAGATCTACCACCACACATGTTTGCTCGAACGTAGAATTTGAAATAGGAGAACTTAAGATGGTAGCGAACAATCTTAATATTCTGCTCATGTGGGATGTAGATATAATCTTAGGAATGGACTGGCTAGCTGAGAATCACGCCACCATCCTTTGTAGTGAACGAAAAATTTCTATTCGACCACCTGGAAAGGAACCGACGGAATTTCACGGCATAGGTATGAAGAAAAGAGTACCAGTGATATCCGCATTACAAGCCAGAAAAGAGATGATGAAGGAAGGAAGCACAGCTTATCTCGTCTACCTAAACGGGGAAGCTAGTGAAGACAAGAAGGTGGAAGATGTGGCAATAGTACGAGACTTTCCAGAAGTTTTTCCTGAAATATTGCCAGGACTACCTCCAGACAGGCAACTAGATTTCACCATTGATCTAGAACCTGGATCTGCCCCAGTATCAAAGGCACCGTACAGGATGGCCCCAAAGGAACTACAAGAATTGAAGGTGCAACTACAGGAACTCTTGGACTTGGGTTTCATCAGACCCAGTGTCTCGCCTTGGGGAGCGCCTGTACTCTTTGTCAAGAAGAAAGATGGAACCATGAGGATGTGCATTGATTATCGAGAGTTGAACAAACTGACGCTTAAAAACAAATACCCTCTTCCAAGGATAGATGATTTGTTCGATCAACTCAAAGGAGCCAGTGTATTCTCAAAAATAGATTTAAGGTCTGGTTATCATCAACTGAAGATCAGACCAGAGGATATATCTAAGACCGCTTTCCGCACAAGATATGGTCACTATGAATTCATTGTCATGCCATTTGGTCTAACCAATGCACCGGCAGTATTCATGGACCTCATGAATCGAGTTTTCCATCCATACTTAGACAAATTTGTCTTAGTATTTATAGATGATATTCTCATCTATTCTAAGAATGAACAAGAGCATGAAAATCATTTGAGAATCATCCTGGAGACATTAAAGACGGAGAAGTTGTTCGCCAAATTCAGCAAGTGCGAATTTTGGTTGAAAGAAGTAATGTTTCTAGGGCACATCGTATCAGCAGATGGAATCAAGGTGGACCCCGCCAAGGTGCAAGCAGTGCGCGAGTGGAAATCACCAACCACACCTAATGAAATCCGGAGTTTCTTAGGTTTGGCGGGATACTACCGGAGATTCATCGAAGGATTCTCTAAAATAGCGAGACCAATGACGCAATTACTTCGCAAAGGAATCAAGTATAAGTGGAACGAAGAGTGTGAAGCCAGCTTCCAAGAGCTGAAGAAGAAATTGACAACTGCACCAGTGCTAGCAGTTCCAGCAGCCGATAAAGAATACGTGATCTTCACAGACGCGTCCAAAAAATGGGCTAGGTTGTGTGTTGATGCAAGAAGGAAAGGTCATTGCCTACGCCTCGCGACAACTAAGGCCACATGAATTGAACTACCCCACTCATGATCTGGAACTGGCAGCAATTGTGCACGCTTTGAAAATTTGGAGACACCATCTATACGGAGTTAGATGTGAAATCTTCACTGATCACAAAAGTCTTAAGTATTTTTTTGAGCAGAAAGACTTGAACATGAGACAGAGAAGATGGCTCGAGCTCGTGAAGGATTACGATTGCGGTATCAACTACCACCCGGGAAAAGCTAATGTAGTAGCTGATGCTCTAAGTCGTAAAACTCAATCCGAGTTAGGACTTCTTCTCACTCAAGAGGACACGCTTGTAAGGGATTTTGACAAATTGAAGATAGAAGTGGTTCAGCCACCGGCAACGACAAGAGCAATTATTGCAACTCTAGTAGCCGTCCCAGACCTCAGAGAAAGGATCGTCAGTGCCCAGAGAGCGGATGAGAGCTTGGAAAAAGTTCGTCTCAAGATCCGAACAGGCACGCCAGGAGGCTACCAAGAGGCAACGGATAACGCAGTTCTTTTTGAAGGAAGATTGTGTGTTCCCCATAACGAGGAACTCAGAAACGAGATCATGAGTGAAGCTCATGACACGCCCTATACCGCTCATCCCGGGAGTACCAAAATGTACCAAGATCTAAAACAGAAGTTTTGGTGGGACGGGATGAAACGAGATATAGCCTCGTTTGTAGAGCGTTGCCTTGCATGCCAGCAAGTGAAAGCTTTACATCAACGACCATATGGGAAATTACAGCCATTGGAAATCCCAGAATGGAAGTGGGAGCACATAGCGATGGATTTCGTGACGGGTTTACCCAAGACAAATAGGGGCAACACAGCTATTTGGGTAATAGCAGACCGTCTCACAAAGAGCGCTCATTTTATACCGATTCCAATTACCCATGGATCGGAGAAACTAGCCCAACTGTACATTCGTGAGATTGTACGGCTACATGGAATACCAATATCCATTACTTCAGATAGAGATTCAAAATTTACTTCTAGATTTTGGATCAGTTTGCAGAAAGAGTTGGGAACGAGATTAAACTTTAGCACCGCCTTTCACCCTCAAACAGATGGACAATCAGAAAGGACAATTCAGACCCTTGAAGATATGTTGAGGACAGTGGTGCTAGACCGAGGAGGAAGTTGGGAATCAGTGCTGCCGTTAATCGAATTCGCCTACAACAATAGTTACCAGGCAACCATTGATATGGCACCTTATGAGGCGCTGTATGGAAGGAAGTGTAGATCACCACTTTACTGGGATGAGGTAGGTGAAAGAAAAATCCTTGGGCCAGATGCAGTAAGCGAGATGATTGAGACCATCCGCCAGATTAGAGCAAGAATTAAAGAGGCTCAGGACAGACAGAAGTCTTATGCTGATACCCGACGAACTGAACTACAATTTAAGATTGGAGACAAGGTTTTCCTTAAAATATCACCCTCGAAAGGGATCGTTAGATTCGGTGTTAAGGGTAAGTTGAGACCCCGTTTTGTAGGACCTTATGAGATCCTTGAAAGAATAGGTCCCGTAGCGTATAGGTTGGCACTGCCACCTAGCTTTGGAAACGTCCACAATGTGTTCCACGTGTCACAGCTGAGACGGTACGTGTTTGACCCCAAACACGTGATTCACCAAGATGAAATGATTCTTAACCCAGACTTGACGTACGAGGAAAAACCTGAAGCCATTTTGGACCGAAAGGTGCAAGAGTTAAGAAATAAATCGATCGCGTCAGTCAAAATACTGTGGAGACACCATGGACCGGAAGAAGCAACGTGGGAACTTGAGGACCAGATGAAAGAAAAATACCCAGAACTTTTCACATAGGTATGCAAATTTCGGGACGAAATTTCTTTTAAGGGGGATAGTATGTAATGACCCGACTTTTTATTAAGGATTATATACTTTTAATTACTGATTTAAGGATTTATTATGGTAATTAGAGTTCAGCATCCATTAATAAAATACGAACTTATATGAATTTGATAATTTATATATGTGATGATTTATTTATTTTTTATTTTTATAGATGATGCACTCAAAATATATTTTGAGTCCATTAATTTATTGTGGAGAATTTAACACTGAAGTGTTAAATATGAATCTTTTATCGATTGTTTACTTAAGCCCATGAGTAATTTAATTTATGTTAGAAGCAAGCTCAAATGGATTTTTATGCTTCAATAAGAATTAGGCTTATATGTCTTAATGTATTTAAATGAGTTTGGAACCATATAATTAATATATTAATCTCTTAGATATTTTATTACATATATAATCCTAAGCATGCTGAATCCTAAGCATGCTGAAGAATTTTGAGCGCATGCTGAAGAAATTCTTCAGTCATACATGCAGGCTGAAAGGGGTTCATACCTGTAAGTTGAAAAATTCCACAATCCTCATCCATCCAAACCACCCCATTTTTCTTTAAAACCACAGCCACTTTCACCATTCTCACACCACCATTTTCAACTACTGCAGCCCAATTTCACAGCCAATTTTAAGGTAATGCAACAAAGAAATTTCTGCATCTTTCCATTCTCTTCCCAAATTGATTCCTAATTTTTGTGATATACAATATCTGCAGAGACTATTATCCACCTACTCAAGGTATCATCACCCTCAGGGAACCACCAATTCATACCAATTCATACGGCTGTTCTGATATTTCACAACATGTTTACATATGCACATATGAACTGAAATTTACAGACTAGTTCAGTTTCAAGAAAAGAATTTCAGATTTCATTAAGCAATTACAGTATTTGATTTTTGCTCAAATCCTATGTACTAAGTGTTCGACTGAATTTGAGGCTTGAAACCTTTGAAGGGGGGGGCTGACTCTACTGTGTGTGTGTGAGTCGAGATCAGAGGGAGGCGGCAGCCGCGGTGGCTCGTCGCCGGCGACGGAGCGGCGGCGGTGAACCTGCCGTGGTTCCGATCTGCCAAAAATGAAAGAAGAGGGGGTTTTTAGCTTCAAGTTTTAAAAAAAAAATGAAAGGAGAAGGGGAAACTTAGGGTTTACCTGGGCTGTCTCCGGCGACGGCGGCTCCTCCACGGCCGTGGGCCTGTGCAGCCAGCGAGAGGGAGGGCGACGCGGCGGCGCGGCTTACGCCGTGTCTGCCGGCGTGTGTGGCAGTGAGGTTAGAGAGAGAGATCGAGATGAAGTTGAGAGTTAGGGACAGAGAGAGAGGGAGAACAAGGGGTGGCCGTGGCGTTGAACGGCGGCGGCGGATCTGCCGTGGAGGAGAGGCGGAGGAGATGACAGCGGCGGCGTGGTCGCGCTGCTGCGCCTGGTTCCAGCGGCCGAGGGAGCGAGGGAGTCGAGGGTGGCGACACCTGGTGGCTGGTCGCGGTGGCCGAAGGAGAGGAGGGGAGGAGGCGACGGCGAGGCGGCGCGCCGGAGGCGGCGCCGCCCTCAGCCGAACAGAGAGGGAAAGGCGAGAGAGAGAGTGAGAAAGGAGAGATGGGGCGCAGCTTGTGTTATGTGTGTGTTTGAGTGTATTTAGTGTGTGTGTATATTTAGGTTAGGATTTGGGCCGGGTATGGGCCGATTTTTTTTAATTGTTTGGGCCGATTTAATTAAATTCTTGGGCCGATTTAATTAAACTCTTGGGCCAATTTAATTAAATTGTTTGGGCCGATTTTATTAATTGTTTGGGCCGAGACTTGGGCCGATTTTAATAAGTGTTTGGGCCCTTATTTAATTAACTGATGGGCTTCTTTTAATTAAAGGATTTGGACCTATTTTAATTAAATTGTTTGGGCCTTATTCAAAGAAAAACATGATAGACTTAATTTATCTAATTAATTTGGGCTTATATCTATTTAAATTATTTGAGCTCTTAATTATTAATTTAAATTGAGCTTGATTAATTTAATTATATATTAACCTCTTAAATTAATTATTTAAATGGAGTCTTCCATTTGATTATTTACAAATGAACTTTTAAAATAAAATATTTTGAGTTAAATTCTTATTTCTTTTCAAATGACTTATTAATATGGATTATTTGAAAATGATTAAATTGTTTTATGTATGAGAAAGCATGATCTATGATGATATAATTTATCTATGTAATATTATAGGTTTTGTTTTTAAATGACGAAATATTTGACTTGATGACATAAATAGAACGAGTTATGATTAATGCGCATGTTGATGTTCGAATAAATAGTTTCGAACCTAAATGATAGTTATGTGATAATGTTTTGAGTCTAAGGTTTTGACGAGATAAGATTAATATTATAATTTACTAATTTTTAAGGGTGATGATGGGCTCACTTATTGGGCTTCATGATTTTATTATCTTGGGCCTCATTTGTTGGGCTCTAGAAATAAATTGATGTTGGGCCTAATATTATTAATGCACTGAGCTTCGAATTTATTCTTTTGGGCTCGAATTAAATTCCTTTTGGGCCTTGATTATTTTATTTTAATTGGGTCTTCATAATTATTCTATTAAGTTTAATTAGAGAAAATTTTAAGACTTACTAATTATTAATTAGTAAGTGAATTAGATTATTTTAAGATGAGTAGATTATTAAAGATTAATAATCCGACCTCATAAGACGAGCTTTAATTCCTTAAATAGGATTAGCATCTCATAATTTAATTAAAGGAATATGAGTCATGCATAATCATTTCACGCATCCTCATTTATTGAGATTTTTCGAGAATTAGAATCTTATTTTATTTTCTCGGATTAAAGGTCAAGCACCAGAGTTAGAGCTAAACCGTGAGTCTGCTATTCAGGTGGGCTTTCTACGTATAAACTAAAATTATATATTAGAATTGTTAAGACTTTATGCTTATGAATTTAAATGATATTGTCAATGCCTAAATGCTTTATGTTTTATTATTAATTGCCTATCTGATGTTAATCGAATTCGGATTCTGGATGGGACCGCAAATCCCTTCGGAATTAGTGTACACCTTGTGATCGTGAGTCATCTAGCGGGTTGGCCGATCATAGTGTCCGTAGAGGGAGGCCTCCCTCTCGGCACGAGTTACTGATATGGTGATTAATGATATAAAATACCTGCGCGGGTTATTGATGAAAGAAATGATATTATGTTTGGTAAATACGAGTCTTTAAAGGAAAACCCTCGTATCTTACTACTGTTGAAAGGCTTGACAATAAAATATTATGCATGTATGTAAATTTCGGCAAGTGTCCACTAAGTACTTTTGTACTTAGCCCTGCATGTATTTTTAAATGTGCAGGTTGAGCTGTGATCGAGGATGTAGTGTGCGAGCGGAGCTTCTGTCAATCTAGGATGAGTACCTCAGAGTAGAGTATATGTCTTCATACATATATTCAAATTATTATTCCGCTGCAAACACTGATTTTACTAAGACATTATGTTATCTGTCAAAACAATATGTACTATTTAATAATGTACTCAAACTCGTTGAGTACCCCTTTGAATAATATTATGTACGGTCCCCTTGTGGCCTTCATTGATATCTAGATATTTCGATTGATTTCTTTATACAAGTCAAGTCATCAAGAAACCGAATATGCCCCTTTCTAAATCCCGCTCCTAAATTCCCTCCCTTAGTCGCGGTTTTCCCGAATTTGCTATCCTTAGCAAGTGCGGTCGTGACACGTTATTTGTCCTCGGCGAAAGGCGGAGAAATAGCGGCACATTACCGGCGGCATTATGCCGTCGTTAATTACTGGCGGGGGGTTTGCCGCCGGTGATATTCACCGGACGGCGGCGGTGAGTATCACCGGTAATTGATATTCACCGGCGGGTAAAATGCCGCTGCTAATTACCGGCGGGAAAATACCGCCGGTAATATTTTTTGTAATTTATTTATTATTTATTATTTAGACGAACTTCTCAGTCGGTCACCCATCTTAGTTGTGCTCTAAGTCAAGCACGCTTAACTTTGAAGTTCATTTCGAATGGTCACCAGTACAGAACATTCGTATTATTGATATATAGAGTACCTATTAATTCATTTAAAGTCTAATTCAATATACAAAATCATATATATATTCATAACCTTATAATATATCAAGATGATATCGATGAGATGCTGTTAATTACGGATCGAACTCGTTTTTGTCTTTATTTTTATGTCGCAAAAGTATTTATTTATTAATTTATTATTATTATTAATTAATTAATTAATTTTTTTTAATCAATATAGTTTATATACTCCATTAGTATTTTATGATGATAATTATTGTATTTTGAATTTATTTCCATACGTCCTTATTTTTATAAAAAACAAGGAGATAATTTGTTATAAGATAAGTAATTTGAATTTATTTCCATTCGTCGTTATTTTGAATTTATTACTTTGTTACGAATTAATTGTAATGTTGTTTGAAAACATGAAATTAATAGTTGCTCAACATAACATATATAAATGTAAAAAGAAAGTGCAAGTGTAATTTTGTTCCAAAACATAGTTCAGACAAATAGTTCCAAAACATGAATTAATTACATAGTCCAAAACATTAAATTAATAGTTCCAAAATATAAAGTGCTGCTCAAGGTAGCTGACCCGACCGCCTCATGAACGCCTCGATTTCAGCCATACGCTGCTGGAGGGCCTCACGTTCTGCTTGTTCGGCCAGAAGGCGCTCTTCAAGCGTGGAGATCCGTGTCTCATACATCTGCTGAGACATCATGGAAGTGCCTGTGCTTTGAGAAGACCCCCTACTAACCTGGCTCCTACCGGCACTTCCAGTGCCGTAGAGCCGGGACCTGTCGGGCCGTACGACCTCCAAGTAGATCTCAGGCAGCCGGTCCTCTCGCCCAGTCTCAACAGCAATGCGACGAATCTCCGCCTAATTCAGAAATAACAATTGAAAATTGTATTAAAATAAATACATTTCACTATGAATTACTAATATTTGATTAAACTAATTAACCGCTTACATCAATGTCCGCATCCCTCTGTGACAGAAAAGATCTATC
Source organism: Salvia miltiorrhiza (assembly GCF_028751815.1). NCBI lineage: Eukaryota > Viridiplantae > Streptophyta > Magnoliopsida > Lamiales > Lamiaceae > Salvia > Salvia miltiorrhiza. The sequence continues at coordinate 33,038,177 of NC_080387.1, forward strand.
CTCGCGCATGTGGAGGAGGAGGAAAGTGCTATAGTTCTGTGCAGTCAGGGGAAGTCCAGTGTCCAAGCTCTGTCCATGCATGCATATAAGATAAACAAGTTATTATTTGCGATATTATATATATATATATATACTTATGAATTTATTTGATAATTACTAACCAGACTCTGCTGCAGGACACGAGTGGACCGAGACCCTCCCACGTGCCTGCTGATCCCAGTACCGGGTCCATCGGGCTCAGACATCCGGTTCGCACGTGCTCGCTCGGAAACGGCCTGAACAGCCTCCTGACTCCAGTATGCCTTGAGTCCTGTCCAGAATTCGGCAGACATCCAGACGGGTCTATCCATCTCCCGACCTGCATCAGTATGAGCCCTGAGCTTCCTCTTGTAGTCGCTCATCATGTCACTGTACCTCTTGCTGGCTTTAACCTCCCACATGGCCCTGACCTCAAGCTCGTCCGCAGGCGACCAAGAAAACTCTTTCTGTTGAATGAAATAGTTAATTTAATATATAACATTTTACAATAGATTATCAAATATTTTTATATGCACTATAAATTCAATCATACCTGTAATTCGGCATAGTACAACTCCTTCACATCCGGGGGAGTCAACCTCCAAGTGTACCCGCCTGGGTTATCCACCTTCTTAAATGCTTTAGTGCAGGCTTTGGCCATGCCCACTGGCTCCATCAAAACATTGTGTAAAGGATACTTTAAGGATTTGTTTGTTGTACGAAAAATAATGATTTAAATTAAAATACATACCCATCGGGCATCCTCTGAAAGACAATCCTCCCATGAGCTTCCCTAGGCGCGTTGGCCCTGATGGTGGCAGCTGGAGGGGCGATGGGCCTTCTAGCCCGTGAACTACTAGACGCCTGGGGGGTCTCAGGAGTCGTAGAAATCCCTGTGCCGGACCCATCAGATGTGTCATCAGTCGGCTGGTCATCTCGATCAGACCGAGTAGATGCAGCAAACGAAAATATACTTCTACGGCGAGACATGTTACCTGTTTCAAAATGATTTATATAAGCATTGACACACACAAAATATGATGAATTACTTGAATCTAACGAAATTTCGACAGCATAACCCCCACTATCCATCAACCAAGCAAACAAATACATTATCAAATACTGGGTGCAAACAAATACATTATCAACTACTGTTAACAAACAAATACATTATCAACTACTGAGTGCAAACAAATACATTATCAACTACTTAGTGCAAACAAATACATTATCAACTACTGTCATCATCACTATCGTCGTCATCAGATGTTAACGGTTGATCATCTGATTCTGGTTCATCGTCATCGTCAATGTCGACGATCCCATATCATCTATTGAGATGTTGCGAGATGTTAATTCTCTGAAGAAGAAACTTAACTCTGTAATTGCCTCCCAAACGTTCTTAGGAAGAAGTTCTTTAAAGGCAACAGGTAGCAGTATTTGCATGAACACGTGACAGTCGTGACTTTTCATGTTGTGCATCTTCAGGTTGTTCAAATCAACGCATCTGCTAATATTTGACACGTACCCATCAGGAAACTTAAGACTCTGTATCCATTGTAGTAAAATCTTCTTCTCATCCCTTTCAAGCGTGTAACATGCTTTTGGATACTGTCGGGCTCCATCCAGTTTCTTTAATTCAGGCCGGCGACAAAAGACGTTCAGTTCTTCTCTTGACTTTTTTGTATCTTTCGTCTTCCCCTTCACATTGAGGACAGTATTGAACACATTATCAAACACATTTTTTCAATGTGCATGACATCCAAATTATGTCGAATCAAAAGATCTTTCCAATAAGGAAGATCCCAAAATATGCTTTTCTTCTTCCACCCTATATTTTGATGTCTTGCAAGTTGAGCATTTCTCCCATCAAAGTCTTCTGTAACCTTCACGAAGCCCAACTGATCTATTTGATTCAAGATTTCTGTCCCCGATCTCTGTTCTGGTGCATACACATTGCAAGTCTTATTCTTCAAAAATGAGGTTTTATTTCTTCTAAACACATGGTTACGAGGTAAGAACTTCCGATGACAGTCAAACCACGATTGTTTTCCACTCTTCGTTAGAGTGAAAGCTTCTGTATTCTCCATACAATGTGGACATGCCAATCTCCCAGCTGTACCCCACCCAGACAACATAGCGTACGCTGGAAAATCACTGATAGTCCAAATAAGAGCTGCCCGCATGTGAAAATTTTGCTTCACAGATACGTCGTAAGTGTTCGCACCTACGTCCCACAAATATTTCAACTCTTGTATCAGTGGCTGCAAGAATACGTCCAACTTCATCTTTGGATTGGATGGGCCAGGTACGAGAACTGTGAGGAACATGAATTGTTCTTTCATGCACAACCATGGAGGCAAGTTATATGGTGTGACAATGACCGGCCAAGAAGAATATTGACGTCCTGATTGTGCAAAAGGGGCAAAACCATCTGTAGATAGACCTAATCTCACATTTCTGGTCTCTTGAGCAAATTCAGGATAAACTGAATTCAAGTGCTTCCAAGCCGGAGAGTCTGCCGGGTGGCGCATAACCCCATCGTCTGTTGAAGTCGCATGCCAACGCATGTTCTCGGCTGTTGCTGCAGATGCAAACAACCTCTGCAGTCGGGGCGTCAAAGGAAAGTAGTACATCTGTTTGGCGGGCACCTGTTTCTTTCGACGACTTCCAGATGCACGCAAATTGTCCTTATATCGTGATTGATCACAGAACATACAACTATGTAGCTCACTAGTTTCCCCCCAATACAACATACAATTATTAACGCAACAATCGATCTTTTCCACGGGCAAACCCAAACCGCGCAGATCTCTCTTCGTACTATAGAAGTCTTCTGGACAGTTGTTATCATTCGGTAAAGCATTTCGAAACATCGAAGACAACTGATTGTAAGTTCTCTCTGACATGTGACTTTCAGTCTTTATGCTCATGAATTGAGTCATCCAGGATAACTGTGAGTAAGTGTCACAGCCTGGGTACAATGGATTATCGGCCGCGCTCAACATGTCGTAAATCTGTTGAGCATCAGGATTGGGCGGCTCCTCCAGATTTGACACATCTTGATAATTACTAGGTCCAGCATGATCATGCACCATCCTTTCATAGTTATTGTATGACCCATCATCCTCATCCATTACTTGGTAATTACTAGGTCCAGCATGTTCTGCCGCCATATACATCGGTGCTTCCCCGTGATAAACCCAAGTTGTGTAATTGTGGACAAATCCACGCCTAGTAACATGTTTTCTGACTGTAGGTACAGATAAAAAGGCTTCATTGTTACACTTCTTACACGGGCACCTAATGTTACCTACTCCATCTGTATACGCCGTTTGATTTATCGCATAATCAAGGAAACTCTCCAGCCCCGTTTCAAATGCAGAACGATCATTGTATCTCGCATACATCCACATGCGATTATCACTCATTCTTGCAAATTCTAATTGAGAAAAATAAATAAAATATAATTACTTGAATCAAACGAAATTTCGACAGCATAACCACACTATCCTAACTACCAAGTGCTCGACTCTACCAGCAGCTATAGTGACCATAGTGGTCCTAATTTACTAAGCCTATACTAGGTCTACCCGGCCCCCCAATGTCGAAGCAATATACAATACATATAAAGCAATAAAAAATAAAGTTTGAAATTTAAAACAATCATTTGTTGGGAGAAGATCCTTAAGAAATAATCAATTTCTATCCCCAAGGGAGAAGATCCTTAAGAAATTGATTAAATCTATCCCACAATATATAATATCATATCATTTCATGATAAACACATACGTAGCATACTTAAAATTCAATTAATCATACTTTATTTAACAAAATTATTTAACATAAATAAATCTCTAACAAATTCATACTTAAAATTAATCATGCTTTATAATTAATCAAACAACTTTAATTTAAAATTAATCAAACTCCAACTAATTATTAATTAGATTGTAAAAACAAATTTCAATATAATTTAACTAATTAAAATTAATCACACTTCACATATTATAAATTAATTAAAATTAATCAAATTAACATTAATTAGATTCTAACAAAATAATATTAAAAAACAAATTTTAAATTAATTAATCATACTTCAAATATTATAAATTAATTAAAATTAATCTAATTAATATTAATTTTAATCTAACAAAATAATTAATAAATAAATCAAATAATTAACGAGAACGAAAGCGTACGGTAGTGGTAGGCGGAGCGGTGGCGATGGCGGTGTCGGCAACGGCGCGGCGTCGTTCAACTAATTAAATGTTAAAGAAATAAATTAATTAAATGTGAAAGTGAGAGATAATTAAAGAGAAAGAGAGAGAAATAATACCTGCAGGGGTGGCTGGCCGGCGGCGGTGGACTGACGGCGGCGGTCGACGGCGGCTGCTGGGTCGGCGAGGAGGCGCGGCAGGGGGCAGGGAGAAGGGTTTGAGGGCTGCGCGTGATTGCTGTGAAAGAAAAGGGGATCTGAAGTCGATTTTATTTAAAGAATTACCGGCGGCATTTTGCCGCCGTTAATTAACGGCGGCAATGCCGCCGTTAATCAACAATTTTTTTAAAATTAAAGTTAAATTAAATTAATTTAACATTACCGGCGGCGAGCCGCCTCTAATTACCGGCGGTGATAATGCCGCCGGTAATACCGCCGTTAAAGAAAAAAACCGACCCGCCTTCTTTCGGCGTCGTTGGGCCGCCGATAATTACCGGCGGGCGTTTCGCCGCCGGTAATTTCCCCGGTAATTCTCGGTTTTTTGTAGTGACCGTAGTGGTAAATTAACCATTTTCTAACTATTGCACTAATAGATCATAGTTTTAAATTGTGGTAACAGATCGGAATTAGTGTTAATCGGAAGCGGAAAACCGTTGTCTTAGATTTTATATGGAAACATTGTTCCTTTTTTTAAAAAATTTGCTTGGCGTATACAACTTTCAACTGTCGATCGAGTACTTGACGATGCCATCACAGGAATCCATACCCTATTTCAATAAAACTAAACTGAATGGGGTTTATGAAATGCAAGGGTGGAAATGCACACCCCAGATAGTTCAATATGGTCCTAATGCTATAACAATTATTTGATAAATTAATATCCAATTAATTTCATAAATAATAAAGACAAATCAAATCACACAATACCAATAATATTCAATTTTGGGTTAAATGCATTTAATATGACGAACCTTGATCGAAATTCATTTTCCCCATGATCTTTAAAAAATTCATTAATTTTTAATCACAAACTTTGACATTTGTTCAATTTTTCCACAGTTTTTATTTCCGGTGACCTTAAAATTGACATGGCAATGATGTGGATTTAATTTTACACGTAAACACTGACGTGGAATATATGTAAATTTAAAATTATTTACACATATAATATTAAATACTCATAAAAAAGCCCTAGTTTGTTGGAATTGCTTCGTGTTTCATAAAAAAATTACACATCTTCTTCATATATTCTTCCTTGGTGTTTCAAAAGAAATTCATCTTTTTTTTTCTGACTCATCGTGAATTAATAAATCTCCTTCGCCAATTCCTCTTCTCCCTCACGAATCTCTCGACGGTGGAGGGTGTTTCGCCGATCGCTGGCACTGGTGCTTCGCCAATCTCTCGATGCCGGTGGGCAGCATTCCCGCCACCGCTGCAGTGGGAGGCAGGTGGATTACTGGCGGGGTGACAGAAGGGTCAATCAAAGTTGGGGAAAATGGCGTAGAACGCGAGGAGGGAGCTAATGAGAAAGAAGGATAATAAAGAAAGAGGAAACGATTGCAGATTCCAAGCAATCTGTGCGTTCAACTGAGGAAGAATGGGGGAGGACGAAAAATTAGGGTTTAATGCTTAATTCTTGAGATTTAATTAGAATAATCAAACGTTGCGTTTAACTGCCAGAATGGAACAAGTATGAGTGTATGACGCGTGCCAACGAGCCACATCATCGCAACGTCAATTCTGATTTGAGGGAAAATAAAAACCATGGGAAAATAGAACAAATGTCAAAGTTTGTGAAATGAACTTTTTAAAGATCGTGGGGAAAATGAATTTCGGGCAAAGTTCATGATATTACATGCATTTAACCCTTTAATATTCATTACAATAAGTCTAACAATCAAGTTATACAACTACACGTACAAAAATGCAATATGTTCTTCAAGCATCAATTTTTGCATCTAAATTGTATATGAATTTTTTTTCATTTTATATCATCATTACAATAAGTCTAACAATCAAGTTACTCAATTACGTGCACAAAAATAGTATCAAAGTTCTTCATGCGTCAACTTCTAGCATCGCCATGTCTGCAGAATTTGAAGTACAAAAAAATAATCATTCCCCTAGCCACAAAATTTCACATAAAACCAAATAAAAAGACATGGCTAATAAAACACCGTGGTCTTTCAGCAATTTTTTTCTAATAAAATAGACAACAGTTTAATCTGCGATCACAGTTTTTCAGCTTACAACCACACCATTGGATGAAAAAACTACTCAAACATATATTAACCAAAAGGCCAAAATTCACTACAACATGGTTAATTAGTGAATTTTTCTCTTCATAAAAGAAAAAAAAAAGAAATCGTACACACAAACGTTTTTAGAACCTTTTGTCTTTTAATTTATCACCAAACCAAAGATATGGAAAACGTTTTTAATTAAAACCTAATCTTGTCTTTGTCCCACCAACCGAGGATGTAGAAAATTATCAAACTAAATTAATTGGCTCACTCCAACCTAGCTATATTCTCTCTATATATACTGATCACCAATTAATTAATTCCACAACATATATCATTAATTACTTCATTCTTGAACTAAATTCCTATTGTTTGCAATGGACAAGTTTCTTCATTTTTTCGAAAACAAGAGCATTCTTGTCATTGGTGCCACTGGCTTTTTAGCAAAGGGTAACATGCATATCATATATGCACACAGCTCATGCACTTTTAAGTTAGATTACAATGTAACGTGACACTTAATTATATATATGTTGTGCAGTTGTAATTGAGAAGATAATGAGGGTTCAACCAGAAGTGAAGAAACTATATCTTCTTTTGAGGGCTGTGGATTCTTCGTCAGCTCTACATCGTTTCAATACAGAGGTTTGTTCTTAACTAAGATTCCTCCATCAAAAGGGAATCGAGATGGACATTAAAATAATTTATGTATTTTTGAACTACATAAAATATAATTATGCATGCACATAATTCAACAATTATATGTTTCGACGGAAATTAAAGAAATGACATGCATGCAATATGAAGATTTGATGATTAGATTTGTTTTTTTGATCGGGCAAAGTCATGTTAGATGTTAGTAATTAGTTCCCCATCCACTCCAAGAACCACCTTATCTCTCCATTCACCAAATCCACCTTATATCTCCAATCTCCAATTTGCTCTCAAGAGGGATCGAACCCGGGTCAATTCGCTCCCAAGATTTGATGATTAGATAATTTGACAGGTGATGGAGAATGAGTTGTTTAAGGTGGTGAGGGAGAAATATGGAGCAAAATTGGATTCCATTATTAAGGAAAAGGTGAGTGTGGTATGCGGCGATATCACTCGTGATTGCTTGGGATTAGAAACCTCCATTTTGGAAGAGGTGTTTGGACAAGTGGATATTATCATCAATTCAGCCGCAACTACAAATTTTGATGAAAGGTATATATGTCTAATAAAAATATAATATTAACGACGAAAATTTTCGATCGTTAAAAAGTAAAAATTAATAAAATAATAAAAATATATTAATGACTGAATTTTTTATCGTTAAATAAACGAAAAATCGATCGTTTACAGAAAAAATTAACGATTGAATTTTGATTGTTAACGCTGATTTTTTATTAGTAAATTAAACTAGCTAAATCTTGATTCTATATTTATGAATTTCATTGCCGAAAAATTGTTGGTGTGTGGGGGAGTATATGTTATATCGTTCCTTCAGCGTATTATTATTATTATTATTATTATTATTATTATTATTATTATTATTACAGATACGATATAGCGTTGGGAATCAACACAGTTGGAGCGGCAAATGTTTTGAGTTTTGCGAAAAAATGCAGCAAATTGAGGACGTTGCTTCACGTTTCTACTGGTTAGTATTGTTTGATATTCAAACATTATAGTTGAATAATACTCATATTGACAAAGTCGATCGATGAGTAATGCATATATGGCAAGAGTTAGGGGATTTTTTAGGACATTAACTTAGATTGATTTGAAAATTAGGACAATAACTTTTGGACTTGTAAAAATAGGACACTAATTATTTTTTTAGAGTAAAATAAGACACTAATTAATAAGCGTCGTAAAAATAGGACATTTCTCAGTCAATAATTGGCTAAAAAATGTCCTGCGGATGCAACACTTATTAATTAGTGTCCTATTTTACTCTAAAAAAAATTAGTGTCATATTTTTACAAGTTCGAAAGTTATTGTCCTAATTTCCAAATCAATCTAAGTTACTGTCCTAAAAAACCCTCGAACTCTGTCATTTCTCAACAAAAATTGTTTTCAACTCATATTTACCTTTTGTGTTTCTTTTCCATTTCAATCCCGCTACATATATAAGACATATCATCGGTACAAAGTAAAAATCCAATCACATATCATCGGTACAAAGTAAAAATCCAATCATGATTGCAAAATTGTTGAAGGTGATGCTGTAATTGAACCAATTAACTATGTACAAAGTCAAATCGTGTAATTTAACCTAAATACTACTAGTAAATACAGTTGTGAGTTTTTAAGACAATCAACATTATATTATTATTTTTATTTATTTTTAATTGGAGGATATGATGAGGATTGGTACTCACATACTTTTTGTTGGAATATAAGTATATATAATGGAGAATTTGTTTGATTGGTAGGAGGAAATTTGGAGAAATTGGTTGTGGACGTATGTGTGCTTAGAAATTTGAGTGGGAGGATTGTTGTTTACTAACACAATTTTCCTTGAATTAATTCACTTCCTTAATTACTTGCTTACTTACAATTCCACAACATAGTTACATATTTATAGTGGTACATACCCACCTTCTAGATTATTCTATTTCTAGGTTATTCTACTAATTAATTCTACTTTATCCTAACTCATTCTCAACAATTCTAGATTTTTCTTCATCTCCTCATCATTCTCAACTATTCTAGAATTTTCTTCTTTTTCTATCTACTTTTCAAAATATCTAGAATACTCTTTATAATATATCTATACAAATCAAGTTTATATTCCAACACTCCCCCTTAAACTTGATTTGTCATTCTGAGCAAAACTCCGAACTTGGCGAAATCCTTTCCCGACGAGCCTTTCTTTATATTTTTCAACTTCACCTTTAAAATTCTTCTTAACCTTATGCACCCACTTGACTCCAATGGCCTTGTGCCTTTCCGGTAGTGTCACGAGCTCCTACGTATCATTCTTCTTTATTGATTTGATCTCTTCGTCTCTTATGACTCGCCAATTTTCACTATTTGCCGCTTCTTTAAAGCTAACAGGTTCATAATTAGCAGATAGGCAAAACAAGGTAAGATTTTCTAACCTTTCAGTATCCTCATATATATCGCCCAAACTCCTTGCTCGTGGTGTGGCTCTTTCATTTAAGAAAGATGGTGACGAGTCTTCAGTGACTGGCACTGGTGAAGCTGGTGGAGTCACTACCTCTTGTTGGACTTCTCCAACTTGCTCGACTGTCCTTTCATCATCGAATTGTGGGATGAAGGTGAAGTCACCACTGGGATTAAAATCCCACACTCCTTCTTCGTCGAACTCCACATCTCGACTTATCACTGTTTTCTTGGTATTCGGATTATATAACTTATAGCCTTTAGAGTTAGAGTCGTACCCGATAAAGATGAATGCTTCGCTTTTATCGTCAAGCTTCTTCCTTCTCTCATCTGGTACATGCACGTAGGCTTTGCTCCCAAATACCTTTAGGTGGGAAATTCCTGGCTTTCTCCCGCTCCAGGCTTCTTGTGGAGTCATTCCCCACACGCTCCTTGTCGGCGATCGGTTGGATAGGTACACCGCGCACGCCACTGCTTCGGCCCAAAACTCTTTAGGCAGATTCTTCGTCTTTAGCATGCTCCTCGCCATCTCCATGATTGTCCTATTTTTCCTTTCTGCCACTCCATTTTGTTGGGGGGATCTCGGAACTGTCAGGGGCCGTCGAATTCCATTTGCTTCGCAAAATTCTAGAAACTCCCTTGATGTGAATTCTCCCCCTCGATCAGACCTCATGGCCTTGATTTGTCATCCGCTCTCCTTCTCGACGGCAGCTTTGAACTTCTTGAATGCATCAAATACTTCTGACTTCTGCTTCAAGAAATATACCCACGTTTTTCTAGAAAAATCATCAATGAAGAGCAGAAAATAATTATTTTTACCGAGTGAGCTTGGATTTATTGGCCCACACACGTCAGCATGAATCAACTCCAGTGGCTTTTGAGCTCTTGAGCTTGACTCCTTTGGGAATGACTTTCTGAACTGCTTCCCGAGTTGACAACCTTCACAGAGTTGATCGGGATGCTTGATGGATGGTAAACCTCTCACCATCTCTTTCTTTGATAACAACTCCAAACCACCAAAGTTCAAGTGCCCAAACCGAAGATGCCACAACCAAGACTTATCTTGGTAACACGCTTTCAGGCATTTTGCCATGTCATTTCGAATATTCAATAAGAACATTCTATTTTTAGACATTGGCACATTGGCAATAAGATTATTTTTTCCATCTCTTATTGAAAGGTTATAATCTCTCATGTGAATATCATAACCTTTCTCTAAGAGTTGTCCCAAACTCAAGATATTATTTTTCATATTGGGCACGTAATAAACATTGGAAATAAATTCATGATTTCCATTCTTCAAGCGGATTAAAATTTTTCCTTTTCCTTTAACTGGAATTTTAGATTCATCACCAAAGGAGACGTTGCCACTTACCGACTCATCGAGCTCCACAAACATATTTCTTTTCCCGCACATGTGATTGCTAGCACCAGTGTCGAGGTACCACGTGTCATCTTATCCTCCAGCTTCTCCTTTATATGCCAGAAGCACACTACCAATATCTTGATTTGTACTTTCGGCGTAATTAGCCTTCTCTTCAATCCTTACTTTTTCACTTCTGCACTCGGAAGCATAGTGCCCAAATTTATGGCAATTATAACACTTTATCGAAGATTTATCGTACCTCGACTGCGGGTTGCTCCTCCCCCGACCACTTGTAAACTCATTTCTTTCACCATTATTGACGAAGCCTCCTCGTCCTCGTCCACGTCCACGACCTCTTCCTCGATCTTGACCTTGACCACGTCCTCTCCCGAATTGTCCATGACCATTGCTCGGACCTTCTTCTTTTTCTTTCGGGCTTACTTGCAACTTTAAAAGTTGCTCTGAAATTTCTTGCTTCTTCTTTTGCTTCTCCTCATATGCTTGCAGCGACCCCAACAAGAGATCGATCGTCATCTCCTCCAAATTTTTAGTTTCTTCAATCGTCACCACAATGTGCTCAAACTTTGGGGTTAGTGAGCGCAATATTTTCTCCATAATTCTAACATCCTCCAATTTTTCACCATTTCTTTTCATTTGATTAGACACTGCCAAGACTCTTGAAAAATAATCCGAAATCGATTCGGACTCTTTCATATGCAAAGACTCAAACTCTCCTCTTAAAGTTTGAAGTCGTACCTTTTTTACTTGCTCCGCTCCTTTGCACGCGTTCTGGAGCTTCTCCCACGCTTCCTTGGCGGTACTCGCATTCGAGATCTTCTCGAAATCGTCGTCCCCCAGCGCTTGATAAATGAGACAGAGAGCCTTCTTGTCTCTCTTTCTCGCGTCTCGTAATCTATCCTTTTGTTGTTGGGATAGAGCGGCCTCGTCCCGCGGCTCCTCGTAGCCGTTCTCCACGATCTCCCAAACGTCGTGGGCTCCCAATAGCGCCTTCATCTTGATGCTCCAATTGTCGAAGTTGCTCTTGTTGAGCATGGGGACTTGAAACAATTGTAGGTTGGTCATTCCACAGGTAGGATTTTATGGCTCGGATACCAATTTGTTGGAATATAAGTATATATAATGGAGAATTTGTTTGATTGGTAGGAGGAAATTTGGAGAAATTGGTTGTGGACGTATGTGTGCTTAGAAATTTGAGTGGGAGGATTGTTGTTTACTAACACAATTTTCCTTGAATTCACTTCCTTAATTACTTGCTTACTTACAATTCCACAACATAGTTACATATTTATAGTGGTACATACCCACCTTCTAGATTATTCTATTTCTAGGTTATTCTACTAATTAATTCTACTTTATCCTAACTCATTCTCAACAATTCTAGATTTTTCTTCATCTCCTCATCATTCTCAACTATTCTAGAATTTTCTTCTTTTTCTATCTACTTTTCAAAATATCTAGAATACTCTTTATAAAATATCTATACAAATCAAGTTTATATTCCAACACTTTTCACTCATTCTTACAAGAGGTGATCTTGTGTACACTCGAGTGTACCGTACAACTGTGTTGCACATTCACTCAGACTTTAACTCGTACCATAATTTGAACCCATATATTGATCCAAATCATATAAATAACACTATTTTGGGTACGGGTCAACCCAATTGTACGGTACATTCGGGTGTACCCAAGATTTTGTGTTCTTACAAAGGGGAGGAATATTAGGGGACTAATGAAGTGTGGATTTAATTTTCAGCATATGTGTGTGGAGAGAAGGAGGGACTTATTCCAGAAACGCCATTAAAAATGGGTGAGGCATTAAACATGACTCCGGGATTAAATATTGACATGGAAAAGAAAATTGTCGACGATAATCTCCGATCGCTACATTCAGCACCAGAAAATCATATTAAATCAATGATGAGAGAATTAGGTCTCCAAAGGTTTGTCGAATTTCATTTACATATCAGTCAATTAGTGTTTCTTTACTTTTTTTTTACTATTACTATAAGAGTTCGAGCTCCATCGAGCCTAATTAACCATGTATTTTGTGGAAAAATGAATAAATCTATGAAAAAATGTTAATTAATTACTTGATGGGTTAATTATCTTGAATTTAATTGTACTTTTGATTCATTATGACAGGGCAAGGAAATATGGGTGGCCAAATACTTACACTTTCACAAAGGCAATGGGAGAAATGATGTTGGAACAATTCAAAGAAAATATACCTCTCATAATAATCCGTCCTACCATAGTAACTAGTACTTTCAAACAACCCTTTCCGGGTTGGACTGAAGGAGTCAGGTAAAAAACACACAACACACATGAGTTACATTGAATTTTGGTTTGGATCCATTGTCCCAATATTTTGTAGTTCGAATCTTATATCCTAATACTTTTTATAACACACTACTAAATTTAGTATTTTAATAGTATTTCTTATTAAAAAAAAAAGTTTATGATATATCCCCAAATAACTTCCTATCTTTCATTTTTAGGTCGTCCCCCTTATAACTTCTGCCATTTTGGAACATAGTTCCACCACTAATAATACCCTATTCATTCTTACTTTTCACCTTTTCACTATTTTCAATACTAATTATAATATTTTTCACCACTTCCAATACACTCAACAACTTTGTCTTAAAACACGAGCCCCTCCCTTCTAGAAAGTTATTTGGGGGGACGGAGAGGGTATGTAGTATTCATAGAATTTTATATGCATCATGTATTGTTGTGTGTTTCTTAATTATGTCTTATTCATTTATTTTGGGGGATTGCATGTAGGACCATTGATGCTTTTATCATTGGATTTGGGACTGGAAAACTGACTTGCTATCCAGGCAATCCCAAAATTACATTAGACCTGGTGAGATAATATTAAACACATATTATATATTTATTATATAATTAAGTGGTTGATTATCGTGAAACCTACCTTTTGTCGTGAAAATTGACCGAGAACACTACCGTGAATGTATAAAGTTATTGTATTTTTTGTACGTGAAATTAACTGCATTAAAAAAATATATAATTTTTGTCCCTAATTAATGTGATCGAAATCAGGTGATGTATGCATTCATCCTTCAAGGTGATACATTCACTATAGATCTTGGTGATTGATGGGTTAAAAATGATTCTCATGTTCACACTTTAAATAAGGCTTCTCATATCCAAGACATTTTAACACACATACACACATATAGTATCAATATTTTATGCAGAAGGACATAGTTAGAAAGACCACTCCCTCATTCAATAGCCATTTTTTCCTCTCTCTCTCTTGCCGAAATCGTAAAACTTATTGGAATTTATTTGCAGCCCCCAATTATCGAAATTGTAAAATACAGTTTAATTAACAAGTATTTGGTTAATGTGCATGCAGATTCCGGTAGACATGGTGGTGAATGCTATGATGGTATCAATAGCCACACATGTGCACAAAACGACACCGATGATTTACCACGTCGGATCTTCGGCATCAAACCCGATATCATATCTTCGCATTCGAGATATCAACACTCGTTTCTTCATAGAAAATCCATGGATGAGCCGAGATGGAAAGCCTGTCATTGTTACAAGGGGCACACAGTTGCCTACTAAGCTTGCTATCCAAATATACATCAACCTCAATTACTTGATTCCCATTAAGGTTCGTATCCACCACTAACAAATCTTAAGTATCATATAAATATTCAATACATATCTTTAGCTCCTCATTTCCCGTCTCAACTATTACTTGATTTTGAATAAATTTTAATATAAATTACAAATTCAATTAAACTTCAAATATTATTTTTCACACGTATATTTTAATGCTAATTATCGACCCCCTTCAGATTCTATGTGTTGTAAATGCAGCAAGTTTTGGATATTTTGATAGAACCTATATTGATCGTTCAAGAAAGGTCAAGTTCTTGATGCGGATGTTCGATCTATTTAGCCCTTATATGTTCTTCAGTATAGTGTAAGTGTATCCTAGCAAATTTTCATTTCCTATGCAAATCGAGCATCATATATATCTCTATTAATTATTTTTTGTATATTATTTTTATGCAGTTTCGACGACATGAATATGGAAAAATTGAAAAGCTCCGTAAACGAGATGTGTGGTGATATCGAGAATGAGATTTTTAACTTTGATCTGAAAAGTATAAATTGGGATGATTATCTTATGCATACTCACATTCCAGGCCTCGTCAAATATTCTTTCAAACGTTGATTGAGTAAATTATGATGCATGTATTAAATTTATTAAATTGTGTGTAATATTAAATTTTAAATTAAAATGAGTGCTAGACATTTGTAATTTTTCATTTTACTATGGGAGATATAAGTAGTTGTATTTGTTCTTGTTTCCGCGGAGCGCTGGATTGGTCGTCGACGAGCCCTCCTGCAAGGTTTTAACCTTTGGAAACAAGTTATTATGGCTGCGTTTGGGTTTTTTGTTGAGGTTTGGTTTGTGGTTGCGAGTTGGGAGACCGGAGATTCTTGGGGACGATGGTTAGGCCGGAGTTCCCGAAGTTTTTCCACTCCCTTCTGGCTTTATGTTTTTGGCTTCTTTTTGCACGTTGGTGTTTTCCTTTTTGACGAGTACTCTTTTCCCCCTGTAAAGTTTTTCCCTTAGGGTTTTCTTTAAAGGGGTTTTAATGAGGCTCGGCTCTTAGTCTGCGTCTTTGTGCTTTCAAGGGTTCTTCTTGGTTGTTTTTTCTTTTTCTCTTTTAATATAAGCTCTCATTTTAAGAAGTAGTTGTATTTGAATCCTAAACCTTGTTGCTTGCAGACTGAAATCTATTCTATTTCGATGTTCCCTTGAAAATGTTAATATTTTTATTTGTAAATTATAAAGAATATTGGTTTGTATTTGTTTACGTTTTTTTTTTTTTTTTTTTGGAGGTAAAAGAGAGAAAATATTATTGAAATCAATTGGGAGATGGAGATGACCCTCTACAGTAGACAGGGGTTCAATCCAAACATGATGTGTTAAAATTTCTCTCGCAGCTTTCACTAAACAATGAACGATTGTATTTTGTTCTCGCTTAACTTTGATGATACGGAAACCCGGCAGCAACAAGAGCTTACGGCGGCAGAAAGAAGCAAGAACACCAGCTTCTAAATTGTTCCTCATATTAGAGCCGATTAAGTCGCACGCCCTTTTGCTGTCCGACTCCACAGAACCTCTTGAAAAACCAAGATCTATTAGCCATGACAACGCCTCTTTGATGCCTATAAGTTCGCCTTCCTCCACACTCCGACTCCCCGGCATTTTCATCGACTTACCCAGCACAAAGTTACCATTATGATCACGGATGGAAAGACCAATACCCATAGAATGATCCTGGGCGAAGAACGCCGCATCGACGTTGCATCTAACATCACCAACGGGAATAGGATGCCAACCGGTACAAACAGCAATAGACGGCTGATTTGAAACCCTCTGAGAAGCATTAGCACGAGCAAGCTTCCAGTCCGACCAAGACACAGCTGCAGCCATAATAGAGCGAGCAGGAAGCAGGGAACTACCACTCCAAACAATCGAATTTCTATCTTTCCAAATTTGCCAAAATAGCATGCACACCTTGAGCTTAACATCATCATTCACGCTGCATAACATTTGGAAAAGAACACTCTGGACAGAATCACAGCTATCAATAATGGGTTCCAAAACCAAACACAAACGACTCAAACGCCAACAATCCTTCATGAAAGGGCAGTGAATAAAAACATGCCAGAGATTCTCAAAGCCACTACGACACATAGGGCATTCGCCACCCACCTCGACACCTCTCGACAACAACCTCTCCTTAGAAGGAAAATTATTTCGTGCCGCCCGCCATAAAAAGTTACGGACCTTGGGCGGGACATCAAGTTTCCAAAGATTCCCCCAATGCCCTTCAACTCTATGAGAACCATCAAGAGTAAGAGAGCTAGCGAGTTTATATGCCGATTTAACAAAATACCTCACATCATCCGAGAAGTACCAGACGAGCTTATCCTGCCTCGAATTTGGAATCACTGGAATACTGACAATAGACTTGAAATCATCCTCATTTACAAGATGATGTAGTAACTCAACGTCCAAGGAGAGAGAGCTCGGGATAAGAACCTCTTTAACTGTAAGCCCAGTAAGCTCAGTCAAAGAGATGAAAGAAACTTTAAAGGAAGTATTAGAATGCAGCCAAGGATCTTCAAAAAATTTAATTCCCGAACCATCGCCAATTCTCCATCTAGTCCCTCTCCTTACCAAATCCTGAGCGGAGCAAATGCTACGCCAAGTGTAACTCAGACTATAACCAATCTTAGCCGAAAGAAAATCACCATGAGGAAAATATTTTGCCTTTAGAACACGGCAAACCAACGCATTCGGCTCTTCAATGAGACGCCAGCCCGTCTTTCTGAGCATGGCGACATTAAGTAACTGGAGACTGCGAAAGCCAAGACCACCTAACTTCTTATCCACACAAAGCCGCTCCCATTTCAACCACTTGATATCTTTACCCGCTGAGCCTTTATTACCCCACCAAAAAGCATTAAGCAAACGCTCCATCTCGTCCGTCAAACCGATAGGGAGAGAGAAAATCCCCATGCAATAGGAATGAATAGCCTGAGCAACCCTTTTGATAAGAATCTCATTCCCCGCGTTTGAGAGCTTCTTATCGCTCCACCCTTGAATCCTACTCCAAAGCCTGTCACGAAGATGCTGAAATATCTCACGTTTCTTACGTCCCACGAGGGAAGGAAGACCAAGATACCGGCCCGTGTTAAGGGGGAGAGTAACACTAAGCAGATTAGAAATATCACCACGATCTGCTGCACCCACATTTGCACTAAAAAATATACCAGACTTTTGAAGATTCACCGACTGGCCCGAGGCCCCGTCATACATACCCAAGACCCGTTTGAGGATACCACATTCCTACGTGGTGGCACGACAGAAAAACATACTGTCGTCCGCAAACATGAGGTGAGAGATCGTCGGTCCCCCTCTACCAAGCTGAATACCATGTAGTGTGCCTCTGTCAGTTTCATGACGCATCATAGCCGAAAGCCCTTCAGCACAAAGAATAAAGAGATAGGGAGAAAGTGGATCCCCCTAGCGAAGACCACGACCCGGAGTAATAGGCCCCACTGCAGCGCCGTTAACAAGAATATCATAGGTCACGGTCTGGACACATAACTTCATCCAATCACACCACTTATCGCAAAAACCAAGACGCCTCAGAACCGTGTCAAGATAACCCCAATGCACACGATCATAGGCTTTGCTTATGTCAATTTTTAAAGCAAAAGTACCGAACTTGCCTCTAGTTTTCCTCTTCATAGAATGTATAGCTTCAAAAGCTATAAGGGGCCGTTTGATTTGCAGTTTAGGATTGATTAGGATTAAAATTATCTTGAGAAATTAGTGTGGATTAGTGTGGATTTATATTTTTTCATGGGTGTTTGATATCATGGCTACTTAATCCTATATTATGTTTGATATCCATAGGAATATGTTGGATTATATTATCTAATACCAAAACTATCCTCACATAATTTTAAAAATATCATGTATGTCCACCATTACTTGGGCATTTGCATCGATATGCATGAGGAAGGGTAGCAGAATTTTTATCCAACTTCTCAGTATTAAATTTATCCGATGGGGGGTGGGCGGATTATTAGTATGGGTTAAATCCCACAAAATAGCATGGAGAAGTAGGATTAAGTAGGAGTTGACCATATTAACTGCACATGATATCAAACATCACACTAATCTGTATTAATTTAATTTATCCTACCTATAAACCCATATCAAATAGGCCCTAAGGATGTTATCTAAAATAAATAAATGGACGGGCCAAAAAGCCCGAAACCCGATCGGCTTGATGGGCCATTTGGGCGAGCTTTCTAGGCCCAGTTTTTTTTGGCTTCATTTTTTCAACCTCAGCCCGACCCAAAACTTGGGCAAGTCGGGCCGATCCATTGGGCCGGATCAATTTTGACAACTCTAATATATACTTCATCCAAATCCCTATCATCACTATTCAATAATTCCCACAATGCACTCTATCGAAGAAGAGCTCAGTTTTCAACAGCCAAGCAATTTCATAGCTTTTGAGCAAACATCTACAATGTTTCATTTCAAACTCTTTTACTTGTTGCAAATATGATTAAAGCTGTTGAAAGTATTTATGGAAAATATTGGATGAGTTCAATCAAGGATAAAAATCAGCAATCAAAAATCCTTGATTAAGAGTAGGATTTATTCTTTCCTTATGTAAATCTTTCTCTACCCTATAAAAGGGTCTTGTAGTTGACACAAGAGTAATCAAGCAATACAAACAAAAATCCAATCTTTACAGCCATCTAAACATTTCTTCTCTTTATCAATGTCGATACCATGTGAAAACATGGTATCAGAGCAGGCATAATTCTGGAAACTCAGAAATAGTTCATCACTGTTCCAAATACCTAAAAAAAAAAAAAACAAGGCAGCAATACCAAATTCAATTTCCCAAAATTCTCAAATTTCTAGCTAAAGATGTACTGCTCCGGGAGCTTGACTCGCATCTCCGACGAGTTTCTCTCCACCCCATCTTCAGCAGCAGATGTTGAACAGCAGCTGCAGCAACGCTTTCCGACGTACAACCCGGAATCCCACCTCGCCAAGAAGGAGCGTGTTCACCCCAGATCTGCCGAAGCCGCCATCCATCCCGAGGCCGCCGTCCACAGATCTGCCGAGGCCGCCGTCCACCTAATGGAGAGCTCCATGGCCGGCAGCACCTCGCTCTCCAACCCCGAGGACGAGGTCAACAGCCTCATTCAGCAGGTGGCTCGAGTCCACTTACAGCAAACAACCGGAGTAGAAACGGTGGCTGCGAGGACAACGGCGGTGGCCGGGAGAACAACAGCGGTGGCCGGGAAAGCAGCGGCTGTGGCCGCGTATCGGAAGCTCGCGGCTGGGCAGAATGGAAGGAGCAAATGTGAGAGAGAGGCGCCTGGAGAAGCAAATAAGGAATTAAAATTAGGTATAGGGTTTAGTGTTTTCACACTAAACCCTCCTCCTTTCCTTTATTTGCAAAAATTACCCCATCCCTTAAAATCTGTCCCCCTAAATTTCAATAAAATACAAAGGCTACCCCGAGGTTTTGTTAAATTGCAGAACTTACCCCATCTTATGCAAACTGCCCCCCTAAGTTCTCGAAAATTCCAGAAAAACCCCAATCTTCTACATAATACTAAAATCACTTTCCAATTATGTAGAGAGTCCCTAAATTTTTCCGCTGCATATCAAACCTCTTGTGATAATAGGGATAGAGAGGAAGGGTGGATTTTTGATTGTGGAGCTACTGATACGATGACCTTTGATAAAACTGATATTATTAAGTCATCAATATCCCACCGAACACATGTTCAAACTGCAAGTGGTGATTTGACTCGTGTTGAAGGAGCCGGAACTATAGAAATTTCTCCTACACTACGTCTCTCAAATTGTCTATATGTTCCATCTCTTTCCCATAAACTGTTGTCTATTAGCCATGTTACAAAAGAGCTCAATTGTACCATGATAATGCATCCCCACTTTTGTTTTCTTCAGGATATCAGGACGGGGGAGATTATTGGGCGTGGCACTGAGCGGGATGGATTGTACTATGTGGATGAGATAGCTCAGCAAGGCAAGGTGATGCTGGCTCACGGAACTGCTGACCGGGAAGCCTGGCTTTGGCACCGTCGGTTAGGGCATCCATCCACGGGGTATCTTAAGCTCTTATTTCCTAAATTAGTGAAAAATGAGACTCTATCTTGTGAGACTTGTGTTTTAGCTAAAAGCCACCGAAAAACTTTTAAGCCTAATGACACACAAGTGAACTCCATATTTTCTCTTGTTCATTCTGATGTTTGGGGTCCTTCACCTGTTGTGGGGGGTCAAGGTTTTAGACATTTTCTACTCTTTATTGATGATTGCACTAGGATGACATGGGTGTATTTTCTCAAAAATAAATCTCAAGTTTTTGAAAAGTTCACTCATTTCTTTAAAATGATTCAAACTCAATTTCAAAAATACATCCAGACCCTTAGAACCGATAATGGGGGGGAGTTTGTCAATCGATCCATGCAAGATTTCTGTCAACAAAGAGGGATAATTCATCAAACCACTTGTTCCTATACTCCCGAACAAAACGGTGTTGCTGAACGAAAAAATAGAATTCTCCTTGAAATGACCCGTGCTATGATGTTTGAGTCTAAGGTACCCACCCACTTCTGGCCTGAAGCTGTCGCTACCTCTGCTTACCTTATAAATCGCCTTCCCACCAGAACCCTCCAGCTTCAAACTCCTTTACAGAAATTATCCACTCTTTCTGATATACCTCTCGCTCTTACTCTTCAACCTCGAGTTTTCGGTAGTTCCGTATTCGTTCATATTCCCAAGCATGAACGGACTAAACTCTCTCCTTGTGCCATTAAGTGTGTGTTTGTCGGGTATGGTGTTAACCAAAAAGGGTATAGATGTTACAATCCTAAAACCCGTCAAATCATAACTACCATGAACTGCGACTTTCTTGAAGCTGAGTATTTTTACAGTACCCACCTTAACAGTCAGGGGGAGAGTGAGAAAGAGAGTGAGATCGACCTGTTAAGTTGGTTACCAATGCCAGGCCCGGAAGCAGACCCAACAGAAAAAGTTAGCCTTGCCACCGAGCATGTTTCATCCACTCCAGAACAATCTAGTCCGCTGCATGAGCCTATATCTTCTCCGCCACTGATATCTGAGGTAAGAGCTTCTGAACCTACTATTGTGGCTTTTGATTTTGCTGATAATATTTCTCAAGTCATTGAAGAAGAACAGGAGGATAATACAGTAGATGGAGATACTGGGAGATATGTGCTACCACCCAGGAGTAATTGGGGTGTACCTCCTAAACGGTATACCCCAGAGAAAATTGTGAGGAATTCCCGATACTCAATTGGGAATATCGCCAAGGGAAACTTGTCCAAAAATGCCACAGCCTATGAAGCGGCCTTATATGATGAGGAGATTCCACAAACAACAGAGCAAGCCCTGAAGATCGAGCATTGGAGAAATGCTATGAAGAAAGAGATAGGAGCCCTAAACCGGAATCACACATGGGAGAAGTGTCGGTTGCCGAAAGGGAAGAAAACTGTGGGATGAAGATGGGTTTTCACAATCAAACGAAAACCCGATGGATCTATTGAGCGATACAAAGCTCGGCTGGTTGCAAAAGGCTACACACAAACATATGGGATCGACTATGCAGAAACCTTCTCGCCTGTGGCAAAAATGAACACTGTCAGGGTGCTCCTCTCCATTGCTGCAAACAAGGATTGGGATCTTCATCAGTTTGATGTTACAAATGCCTTTCCTCATGGTGAGCTTGAAGAAGAACGGGAGGTATACATGGAAGTACCCCAAGGTTTTTCAGATGAGTTCGAAGAAGGGGAGATATGCAGATTGAAAAAGACTTTATATGGGCTCAAACAGTCTCCCAGAGCTTGGTTTGGAAGATTCACCACAGCTATGAAGAAGTTCGGGTACCAGCAAAGCAATTCAGACCACACCTTATTCTTGAAGAAACAGGGTGATCTTATTTCTTGCTTAGTCATTTACGTTGATGACATGATCATAACAGGAGATGACTTAGAAAAAATTCAGAAGTTGAAAGAAAATCTTTTTAAGGAGTTCGAAATGAAGGACCTTGGGAGACTAAAGTACTTCCTCGGAATCGATGTACTCAGATCGAAGAAAGGGATATTTATCAGTCAGAAGAAGTATACTCTTGACCTTCTTGCAGAAGCAGGGATGCTAGATTGCAAGCCAGCTGAGACGCCGATGGCTGTCAATCATGGGCTACAGATTGTGAAGTGAGCTGAATTGGCGGATCGAGGAAAATACCAACGTTTGGTAGGGAAACTCATCTATCTTTCCCATACTCGGCCTGATATTGCGTATGCTGTTGGAGTTGTGAGTCAGTTTATGCACCAACCACAAGCCGACCACATGGAAGCTGCGCTCAGAATTGTGAGATACTTGAAAGGAACCTTTGACTATGGAGTACTGTTCAGGAAAACTGGACATCTCGAGATACAAGCCTACACTGATGCTGACTGGGCTGGAAACCCAGTTGACAGGAAATCAACAGCAGGATACTTTGCATTTGTGGGAGGAAATCTTGTCTCATGGAGAAGCAAGAAACAAAAGGTGGTTGCTCTCTCAAGTGCAGAAGCAGAATTCAGAGGGATCAAGAGTGGGTTAACCGAAGTCCTTTGGCTAAGAAGATTGTTGATGGAATTAAGCCTTCACCCAACAAAGACGTGCCAAATGTACTACGACAACAAGGCTGCCATCAGCATATCTGAGAACCCAGTTCAACATGATAGAACTAAACATGTCGAAGTGGATAGGCACTTTATCAAAGAGAAGATTGAGGAAAAGATTGTGGAGCTCCCGTTTGTGAGGTCCGAAGATCAGCTCGCTGATATCCTAACCAAGGCTGTGAACTTCAAAAGTTTTTCAGAAGTTCTTCACAAGTTGAGTATCGAAAATCCCGTTACTCAACTTGAGGGGGAGTGTTGAAAGTATTTATGGAAAATATTGGATGAGTTCAATCAAGGATAAAAATCAACAATCAAAAATCCTTGATTAAGAGTAGGATTTATTTTTTCCTTATGTAAATCTTTCTCTACCCTATAAAAGGGTCTTGTAGTTGACACAAGAGTAATCAAGCAATACAAACAAAAATCCAATCTTTACAGCCATCTAAACCTTTCTTCTCTTTATCAATGTCGATACCATGTGAAAACAAAAGCATCATATACCTATATCAACAAATCATGCAAACGACTCATTCTTCCAACATGTTTCACATATACATCGGATATGAATTAGGGCTGAGCAAAATATTCGAAATCCGAATATCTGAAATTCAAATATTCGATTCGAACCAAACTAAAATTTAAAATTTTGTTCGGATTTGCAAATCGGATCGGATTGAATTTTATGCAAATTTCGAATCGGATTGACACTTTTAAAATTTGAAATCCAAATTATATTTATAATATAAATAATTTTATAATTTTATATATATAAATATATGTATATATATATATAATTATTAGTTTTTAAATAGTTAAATATTTCTAAATTTTAACCCTATACTCTCATATTGATTTATTTTAATTAATGATTTGTTAATTAGGACCGAATTATCAAATTTGTTAGGTTGATATGCATTTTGGATTGTTCGAATTTATTCGGTTTTCAAATTTTTTTCATATTTCAAAATTTCTTTTAACATTTTGGATTTTTCAGTTCGAATCGAATTGTATCCAAATTTTTTTGAATTATCGAATTCAAATTTTTGGATATTATTGTTTCGATCGGATTGAATTTTAGGAAAATTTTGAATTTCAAATCGTATCGAATTAGGTAAAATTTTCAAATCGTATCGAATCAGGTAAAAATTCGATCCGAAATCCGAATGTTGAGCCCCTTTATGAATCACTTATTACAAGAACGCATACATGTATTTTGGGATAGTAAATCACCAATTTTTGCATATCCTTCAATGATTTCAAAAACATGGCTTTCGCTGAAAAAAAAAAAAGTATTGTGGGGGGAAGTCTGTGTGGTATGTGTGTCAGTGTGTGAGTCGGTGGAGGGGCGGCGAAGCTCGCCGAAAACAGAGGGGTGAGGCTGCTGGATTTCTGAGGGCGGTCGACGGACGGCACGGTTGGGTGGCCGTGAGTCGTCCGACTGGGGAGAAGAGGGGGCGGCGACGGTGACGACTAAGCCCCCGTTTGGTTGGGTGTTTTTAGAGGTTGGAAAGGGAATCAAGTAATTGAATTCATTACTTGTTGTTTGGTTTGGGTAATGAGATAATCATTACCCTTACTTGAGGGTAATCCAATCACCTAATTTGTTACCCCTCAAAATAGAGGGGAAACAAAAGAAAGAGAATCCCTTACTAATGATTCATTTTCATTGTTAAACCAAACACTCAATAAAAGTAATGGTTATTATTACCATTCCACTCCTTTATTTGATTCCATTCCCTTTCCATTTCTCTACTTGAACCAAACGAGCACTAAATCGATACTGCTCGCCGGAGTGCAGAAGAGGAGAGGGAGAGTCGGATAGCCCTGCTGTTGTCGGCTGGAACCGGGAACGAAGGAGAGACCGGTGGTGGCGAATTTCACCGCCGCTCGCCGGAAATTGCAGGGGGGAGGGATTTTGTGTGAGCGAGGGTTCGGGGAGCGGCGGCTGGATTAAAGAGAACCGGTAGTCTATGTGAGAACGAGGGCAGCGACTGTAGTTACTGCGGTCGCCGGAGGGGTGATTGGAGGGCGGAGAAGAGAGGGAGTTGGGCGGATTTCCGTGAGGGAGAGACAGAGAGTGAGCGGCCGCTTGGTCAATGAAGAAGAAAGGGATTGGTTTGGGCTCATTTCTTTTGGATTGGGGCCAGATCTGGTGTTGGGCTTGAATTATTTTTGTCTTCATCAATATTAAAATTAAGCTAAAGCCCTTTTATTCTTTGTTTTTCCTTATTATTTTATTTTTTAAAATAGAATTGTAATTTAAATATTTAGTTTAGTTACTTAGTGTATAAACTTGTAACTTGTACTTTGTACTTTTATAGCAGTATAATTCTAGAAATAATTTAAAGTAAACATATCACAACTGGACTTAGCTAAAGATAGATAAGCCAAGAAACCATGACTAAGGGATAGAGATTGGAAGAGATGATAGAAAGAGA